>NW_008353596.1:2707100-2708126 GCF_000622305.1 Nannospalax galili
CGGCAATGCCCCGCAGACCGGCCTCGGCCCCCGGCCCGCCGCCCCGCTAGCCCCGCGCCGCGATCCCCGGAGCAGCCATGGGCAACACGGTGCACCGGACCCTGCCAGGTACGCGCGCCCCGACCTCGCGGAGCCGCCCCAGCCGCGGAGCCGTGGGCGCACAGGGGAGCCCGGCGGCCCCAGTCCTGCACGGCGCCCCGGGAGGAGGCACCCCTGCGGACCGTGCGGACCCGGCCTGGTCCCCCTGGCCTTGGCCGTGTGCCTTTGTTCCAGCCGGAGGGCACTGAGAGGCAAACCGGGGGCGTCCGGATCGGCCAGCCAGGGCTTCCGACGGTTGGAGCCGCCCGGCAGGGACCGCAGCAGCTGCAGGGAGCGGGTGTCGGGATCACCGGGCTCAGCCGGAGGCGCCCCCGCCGCACGTGCTGCCTCCTTGGCCGCGTTCCCACGCGCGTCCCGCTGTTCCCCCTCCAGTATCCGCTCAGCCTGGGGCCCTTCTGCCCCATCGGACCTCTAGAATAGAATAGAGACCCGAGGAAGGGGGTGGGAAAGGGGTAACGGGCGGGGTGTCTGGGTGAAAATACCTGGTGGTGGTAGGAACAGGTCAGTGCCCTAAGCTCCCTGCCGCAGCCTGACAGATTCCGGGTCTGAAAAGAAGCTTCACCATAAGGACAGGCACCCCGATTTTACACACGAAGAAGTTGCAACTCAGAGGAGGAGAAATGACTCACCCAATACCAGGCAGTAGTGGGGGACTCCGGATGGGCCCGTCTGCCCCCCCCCCCGCAAGTCTTTAGAAGTGTTTGGGCATAAAGCTGGGTATTCATAGCATCCTTCGGGCAAAGTCTCAGTCTCTCTCTCTCTCTCCTCTCCTCTCCTCCTCTCTCTCTCTCTCTCTCTCTCTCTCTCTCTCTCTCTCTCGACAGGCTCAGCTTAGTAAAGAAGCTCTCATGCAAATATAGTGCCAGGTTGTCGGAACACTGCTGACCTCCCCCTCTCTGCTCTGACCCCCCCCCGCCCTCCCTACCG
>NW_008353596.1:2708140-2723990 GCF_000622305.1 Nannospalax galili
CAGCTTAGTAAAGAAGCTCTGATGCAAATTTAGTGCCAGGTTGTAGGACCACTGCTGACCTCCCCATCTCTGCTCTGACATCCCACAGCCCTTCCTCTAGCAGTTACCCTCCTTCCTGGAGGGGGATTGTCTGGTCAGTACTAGCAGAGGCCCAAGGCCTATGGAAGGAGCATCCAGCCCCTTCTGTTAATAAACTCCTGGCCAGCATTCAGACAGCTACACAGAACCTGCCAATTCTCAGTGATGGAGAGTCACCAGCTGGTCACCTGCAGAGGTGGCAGGGGAACCCTGGTCTGTACTGGAGGGTGACATCTGCTTTCTATGTACATGGCTGTTATTGAGGTGGAGAGATTGACTCACCCATCTGGGGAGATCTCAGTCGGCAGCAGAGATAACGGCCCCAAAAGACCCAGAGCAAGACACCTCTCCATCATTCCATACTCAGTTTCTTAATTCAGAAATGTTTGTGCTATTCTAGAAAGAAAAAAAAAAAAAAAAAAAAAAAAGCTATTCTGCCACCTGTGGGTGAGATTTGGCATGAGGGAAGAGACAGACACTCCTTGGTGGCCACATGTTCCTGGAGACTGGTGCTGTGGGCAGATGGTCTAGGCTGGGGGCTTAGGGTCAAGGCAGGTCACCCCATGCTGTGTCTGATTTGGGAGCTTCCTGCTCTCATGAGGGGCTGGATCTTGTACCAGGTGAGAGGAAGCAGAGGCCGGTGGTAGCAGATGTCAGAATGCCAAGGACTGTGTATTGTTCAGATCTGCCTGCTTTAGGTTTCATAAACCTCCCTGCTCAGCCCCTCACACCTGGAGCATCCTTCCTTGTACAGTCCATCTCTTAACGCCCAGCTCAGGGGCCACCTTTTCCAGGAAGTCTTCCCTAACCACCCACAACCCACCCTCTGCTGCCAGGACACACACTACCATCACTTGACACTGTAACTCTGCATAAGGGTTCCACGAGGACAGGGCACATGCGTTGATCACCCTGTACCCATGCTTGCCCATCCCAGACCCTGGTATCTGGCACAGGCTCAGAACCCAGTGGTGGAGCACAAATGGTGCCTCTTTGGCTGAAGGAACTCTTGGCTCCAGCTTGTCCTGAAGATGCCTCTGCCCCCCCTCTCAGGAAAGGGACACATGTGTGGGGTTCATTCCGCAGGACTCGAAATAGATAGCTGGCATTTGCTGAGCACCTGGATTCTACGCCAGGCTCCTTGCATGTGTGGCTGCATTTCACACCAAGCACATGTCTCCTTAAGGCTCCTGTACTCCCCTATCCTACTGCCTGGCACAGTCTTACACCGACCCCCACATGGCTCCCCTTCCTTCCCTCAGGTCCCTTGCTCCAGTCTGGGTCTTGCTTCTGCCCTATCCCTGCCCCCCTTTCCCTGCTTTGTGGTTCTCCTGTGCATACATCACCATGTGACATGTGTCTGTTTGGTCACTGCAGTATGTTGGGTACCCAGAGTACTGGCTAGTACATAGTAGATGTTCAAGAAACTTAATGAACAAATTTAGTTCTCCAGGCAACCCTGCACAGCAGGATCATCATCCCTATTTTATGGATGAGAAATCAAGGCTCAGAGAGGTCAAATGACTTGTCCCAACCCACACAGTTGCTGGAGTTATCCAGGCCAGAATTGGAACCCAGGTTTATTTAGCTCCAAAGTCCTCTGTTCTTCCCGACAGGGAGGGGGGATCCTCCCAACACAGGCTTAGATAACATTTATCAGGTGTCTCCTGTGGTTTAGACAACTACTACTGGTTATCCTACCTTGCACATGGTTTGCTTATAGAGTATAATAAGGAAATGCCAAAGAAATTTGAGTTCCCTGAGAGTGGTGGTGGGAAGCCTTTCGACAGCTCTTGCAAACTGTACCAACATATTCAGCTGAATAAATACCTTTGGCCCAGGAGTGTGCAGGGGTCAGCAGGGGCCCTTGCATCTGCTAAGCTCCTACTGTATGCTTTGCCCTGCCTTTCCAGATGTAGTTCTAAGGCACTGTCCCCTTCCATTTTACAGAGGAAGGTGGCACAGGGAGGTTAAGAACTGGAAAACAAGTTAAACACAGACTGCAGCAAAGCTGGAACTCAGCTGACTGAGACCTGTCAGATTCCTAATGCCATGTGGGCCTTGCTCTTCCTCTTGCCAGTCTTAACCTGGATTTTGTAAGAGGAAAATAACAAATATAGCAGGTTGAAATGGGGGAGGGCAGCATTCAGGATGGCGTAGGTAGAAGAGCTTTCCCCTTCCCCTCCCTCCAAAGCATTCCAGACACTTGCCTATGCGCCGCTATAGTTCATCCACAGGTGCTGGTTGGAGGAGATACTGAATTCAAACTGCATGCTGGGTTTAATCATTAAGTTGGCTCACACTTGGCCAAGCCAATGGATTTTGGTGTTGCTTCAGTGACCAGGTGCCTGGGAGCTCTAGGTAAGGAGGTGTTGCTGAGTCTGTGCCAGGCCAGCACAGGCAGGCTGGGCCAGACCTCCACCGTCCATATTCAGAGAAGCAATCTTTGATTTTATGGGGCAACAAATGGAGGCTCAGAGAGGTTAAGGGCAGAGGCACACATAGCGTAGGGGAAAGAGACCCAGGCTTCCTAACCCAGTGGGAAGCTTGCAGATGCCGTGTTCACCTGCTTCAGATGACCCCTTCCACAGAGTCCTTCTCACCACTGGCTCCAGACAAGACCTTCCCAGAGAAGATCCTCCTGGACAAAGCACCCCTGTGACTTCTGTGCCAGCCCTGCTACCTAGTGTCCTGTCTGATCCCTGGAATGATGCTCCCAGAACAAGCAGCCACGAGTGTCCCCAAACCATGACTTTCTCAGCCCTTGGCAAGGTCACCATGCATGATGGGCCAGAGGCCAGCAAGTAACCATCCCTTTCTCTCCACACCCTCTTCCTTCCTCGGCCAGCCCCAGTTTGAAGCAAGCTGAGCTCCCCCTTGTTCTCTCAGCTCTATCTGCCTCACTCCCTTGAAGTCACCAAGAATTTCTTTTATAGCAGAACTGAGCTGAGCCTCTCAAACAGACAGCAGGTCCTCCATCCAGCCTCCCTGAGAGTAACAGGCTTTCAACTAGAGCTCAAGGCCCCTGGATGAGGGAGGGCCTGTGAGGATGCCACAGGCAGGGCTATGCCACCAGCAGATATAGGAAGAGGGACCAGGGTCTGTCCAATATGGGTACCCATGGGAGAAGTGGCCTGTGATCAGAGAGGAGCTGGGGAGCCTTCTGTTTTACCCTCTCTGCTTCTGTTCTGCCCCTCCCCCACTGTGAGAGATCTAGAAGGCATCTGGGGAAGAGGCTCCCTCTGAAGGGAAGTCCAGATTGCCCTTTGGGTCTTCTGTGGCTTGGCTACCCTGTGGGAACCAACATGTGTTTTGTGCCAGTTATGGGGGTACAGGCCTGAATGCCCAGGGCAGACAACTTGCCTCCAGTGGAAGGACAACACGTTCCCTTAGTGCAAGACAGGCCGTTAGTGCTACTACAGTGCCACCTGGCCCCCACACCAAGCTGGGCCACCAAAGTGCTTGTCACTAAGGGTCAGTACTAGCTCCTAAATGTTCGTTAACAACACAGAATAGAAAAAGTATGCTCACGGTCATAAGTGGATTCTTTGAGACAGTGTCACTAAGTAGCCCAGACTGGCTTTGAACTCATAGTCCTCCCGCCTTTGCCTCCTAAGTGCTGGGGTCTCAGCCACCACACCTGCTAGTGAGCAGTAGACTCCACAGCTGCACGTATGCGTCCATGTGTGTCTGTGCGACAGATCAGATGTGTCTCTCTGGTAGGCATAGCCATGTTGACAGTCAGAGGCCATGGGGCTGCAGTGGGAAGGGACTGGGGTTGGCACCTAGCACTCAGATCTTGGAACTGGGCTACACACTGCACCCTAGTACCTTGACAGGAGTCAGGAACATGAGGGGCAGCTCCCAGGCAGACTGACCAGAGTGCTAGGAGCAGTGTGCAAAACAGACCATCATGGTTGTGGCTGTTACCGGGGAGAGATGGACTTAGTTCTGCCCCGGGGGCTGAAAGGGCTGGCTGGCAGGTGCCTGGGTAACCCTCAGCCTCATACCCAGGGCTAGATTGGGAGGTTCCCTTTCATGTACACTGACATTGGTCTTTGGTGTTCTTGAGTCTTTTCCTGGGTACCTGTTTTCATGAGAGGAAGTTACCCAGCAGGCCTCACTGGGCAATTGCCACATTCTGTTTTGGGCCAGGAACTCAGCCGGGTTTAAGGAGTCAAGTTCTAATGGGAGAGACCAGTAAAGACATGGCAGTAATGGAAGAGAGACCTGAGGAAGATTCAGGAGGGCTTCCTGGAGGAGGTGTGCACTGTCCAGGGAAGAAGAGAGCTTAGAAAGTGTGAAAGGCTGGTAAAGGCAGAGTGACTCCAAGGTCAAAGGCTCTGAAGGTCAGGGGAAGGATAGGAGTGGGAGCTGCAGAGCTTTGGGGGCCAGTACTAATGGGGGTCACAGGAAGGATCAAGGTGGTAGGAGGGTTTTACAGCTCCCCACCGGGCCAGGGCTGTTTAATCCCCTATGGACAGACAGAGGTAACTCTGTGCCTCATTTCTGTATTTAGTGCTGTTCTCTGAGGGTTTAAAATAGAGGGTTAGAAGCCAGCAGTGGTAGAGCTTAAAGCAGAGGGCAAGGAGCAAGATGAGGAAACTGAGACTCAGAGTGGGAATGAAACCGGCCCTCGGCCAGGTGACTGGCAGTGGCTTCCCAGGCCTGCCTTCAAGAGCCCTTGTCTGTCCCCAAGTGGTTGTCCCTTGTCCTCATCCTCAGTACCTGGGGTCACACCTTTGTCATCTGAAGGTGACTTACCTCTGTCCCCATGCTCTAGGCCCACAAGCTACAAAGGTAGGTGTGGCCTCTGGGCTGGTGTCCTCAAGGGTGCCTGCCCAGTGGAAGCTGCCCATCACTAGAACATGGCAGACATCACAGACCCACCTCTGTTCACCTGGGTTCAGTGGGGAAGGCTAAAAGGCTGGCAGCCAGGCAGAAGGCAGCCTGTCCCCACGCTGGCCACCATCATTGGCTGTGGTACCCACTCCAGCCAGGGTCCTTCATTACCTACATCTGTGTCCTGCCTGCTCTTCAGCCAGCCAGGCAGCTTGACTTCTCAAGCCTCTTCTTGGCACACTGGGGTGATAATACTCACTGAGATGTGCCAAGGTCTGGGAGGGCAGAGCACTCACACGGTCCCATTAGAATTGTGAATCCACCCAGCCAACAAGCTACTCTGCTGAGCCTGGATCAGGCACTCTTGAGGGAGAGACACCAGAGAGTAGTAATAACTGCTAATGTGTGGCCTACAGCCAGCCTGTGCCAGACACTGTTCTAAGCAGGTATGCTTCTTTTACCCTTATTGGCTACTATTGTTAATCCCATGTAACTAGTGAGAACATAGGCACCAAGAGGGAAAGTCATTTGCCCTGGGCACACAACTTAGGCAGGTCGGAGGGGAGGAATCCTCTTAAGAGGACTGGGTGGAGAAGGATGCCCTCTGTCCTCATAGGTTAGTTCTCATCAGCTCTAGAGTTCTTTGGTTATTTGTTCCAAATCCCACCTGTGGACATGGTGGGGTGGGGCACCCTCCAGGTGACCTGTGGGTTCACCTGCCGGAGAATCATTTAGGTATGACGGGCATATTTCCAGCCCCTGCCAAAGCAGGTCAGAGGAGAGACATTGTCCTGGGTCCACACCATCCTACCAGAGCAGTGAGATGATGGGGCAGGGCAGTGTTAGCAGAGGTCTATCTGCCCAGGGAGGCAGATTTCAGGGTGTTAAAGGCTTTTCTCCAGTGGGGACTGCCCCAATACAAAGGTGAGGAAGTCACCTTTGAGGAAGACTCATCATGGAGTTGTAGGACATAGCCATGCATGGGATGGATCCTGGATGGACAATCTGCCCAGGAGCCTTTGAGCCTGTGGCCTCCTGGGAAGTGCTGCCCTAGTTCACCTGCAGGATCACTGCAGAGCCCTCCTAGCATTTCAGTTATGGTCCCCTTGCCACGCTGCAGGGGGTTGGCCCCATTTTATAGATCAGAACATTGAGGTGACATGAAACTACCCACTTCAACTGATCCAACTTCTGTGTGATTCAACCCAGTGGCAGGTGTTGGTGAGCATGTTCTAGAACAGTCACCCCAGGGCAGCTCCCAGCACCCTGATCCTTCTTCCCCCATTCCTTCTTCTCTTGGGGACTGTAGTGGTGACCTCCCCACCTCAGGTCTCACTTCCCATCTGTGGGGAAAGCTCTTTAATGAGTAAGCCATTTGGGGAAGTGGATAGGTGGGGGCATTTGGCTGTGGGTTGGCAGAATGCCCAGGGCATTTTGTTTACACCCTCAACACCACCCTGTTTATACCAGAGGGATAACCCTTGGGCACGTGCTTTCTTCCCCATGGCCCCCAGGATGATGGATTTATGAGATGGGTGGGTACTCTCACCAGTGCCTCCAAATCTGGGCCTTCTCAGTAACTTTCCACTGCAGACAGCGGTGTTTCAGGCCTCAGAAGAGGTTCCTTTCCCTCAAGGTTCAGGGTGGTTCAAGAACAGGAACTGGCATAGTAGAGTTTCCATGGGTCCAGGATACAGAAAGGGACTCCATTCCCAAAGACAGGTCACCCAGGGACGAACTAGAGAGCTCCAAGTCACCTTGTCCACCTCCTATTTGTCAGATTGGGGCACCAAGTTCTGGAGCCTGGTGTAGGGCCTCACAGCAGTTACAGCTGGATTTGGTTGAAATCCCAGGAGAGGTGTTGGAAAGATCCCTGGCCTTGAAGGCAACCCTGAGTTCAAACCTCCATCCCACCACCTGTAAGCTGTGTGACCCCGGGAAAGTCAGTTTTCCCCCTCTGAGCCTCTGGTCCTTGGCCATCTTTAGGCTGAGGATAACTTCACCGCCCTCCTCAGGGTAGTGATAACAAATAAAAGCTAGAAGTCGGACCTCTGAGCAATGTGGGACGAGGTGAATGGTCTTTCCTTCTTCAGGCAAGGAATCTGAGCTCCCAGAATTGTTGGGGTATTAGGACCAAGCTGCTCTGCCACATGCTACATCCCACATCCTGTCCTATGGAAACAAGCAAGTGTGGGCCTTCATGGAGGTGTGGTTTGCCTGTTGCCTTGGCTGCGGCCAGCCCCTGTCTGCCTCTGGGCCTGATTTCTCCATCTGTGAAATGGGTTCAGGGCTGTAGGACCAGTGTGCAGGAGGCTCTCAGGCCCAGCCCAGGCCCTTCTGGCCTCTTCAGGCAGCAAGTTACCTTCAGTTGTCCTCAGGCGCCTCTGAGGTACTGGAGGAGTCCCCATGGAGGAAAGGGCCATCTGACTACAGCACTTAGTTATCCCCGGGGCATAGTACCAAGCACACAGGGAGAGACAACACTAGGCCTACTGTGGGCTAGGTGCTGGCTTCACTCTCCCCACAGGCTGCTTAGAACCCCACTGCACTCTCCAGCCTCTCTAAGCCCTTCTTCCTCAGGGGTGGGGCCTCCAGTGGTGTCCTCTTCCAGGCTCCTCACAGTATTCAGTCTCAGGGGTGGGTGGTGGCCTCAGCCCCTGGGAGAGCAGCCTTCCCACAGGCCCCCCTCCAGTTCTTTTCAAATCTAAGGATTGGAGGCCGCTGGGACTCCCCTCCCCCATTCCCCACAGTCACTGCTTTCCTTTTTTAGATACTTCGTCTTTGTTCATCCCAAGTTCCGCCAAACCATGACCTTTTTGAGGCTCTGAATCTGCTGATTGATGACCTCCCCTGCCACTCCTGCCGCCCAGCCACAACTCCTCCCTGAGCCAAGTTCCATGGCCACCTTGGCCACTTGCATCTCCTACAGCTTTCTTCACGGAGGTTGGGGTGTGAGCGAGACCTGGGGCGAATACACTGTGCAGTGTGGGGCTGGGGATGAAAGCAATCTTGCTGGGGAGCCTCCTCCGTTCTCTGGGCCATTTCCACCTTGCAAAGTGACCTGTGGATCTCTTACTCCTACAAACACCTGACTCTGATAGACTGCAGGTACTCACCTGGTGAAGTTTTGGAATGTTCCTGCTCTGGGCACCTCCCAGGTGAGAGGAGTGGCTTTCTGCAAGGCATAAAGAGAGGGAGAAATGCAGGCCTGGCAGCTCCAGTCAGCTTATCAGTGGGTAGCTACCCAAGGCTGCTTGGAGACATGCCACTGGAGGCCAGACCAGGCAGGAGTATGCTGGCAGTTAGACTCGCTCGATGTTCAAAATCTTGGCTGCCTTTCTCATGCCTGCCCTACTGGGCCATTTTGACAGGCAGGGAAGAAAGGAAGGTACACAGTTTGAATCTCTTTCTTCAGAGAAATAGATCTACTGGCACATCTTCTAACTCTAAACCCTTTAGCACACCCTACCCCCAAGCCTTCTTAAATGTTTGTAACCTCCTTTGACTGACTTTTAAGACCATTTGTGATACAGCCCTTGACTCCCTATGCATCCTCCTGCTGCTGTCCACTTATGCCCACCTCCGGGCCTTTGCTGGTGCTTGTTCTCACTGCCTGAATATACTTCCCTGTGCTATATGATGTCCCCAGCCCTTCCGTCTGTTGGGTGTCTCCTCTGACTGACCTGTGCAGTCTGTCTGTGTATCTTTCCTCCTGTTTTCAGCTTGGGTGAACACTATATGTGTCTCATTGGGACATGTACCTTACAGCCCACACAGGCCCTGGCACAGAGCAATGCTCCAGAGCTGTCAGATGGAGGAGGAAGTGATGTTGGGGTTAAAGAATGAGGGACATTCTTACCAGCCCTAACCTTGAGAGCTGGCGCCTGTGAGGCTGGAGTTTCCTGGGTTCCTTTATCAAGAAGCAGCTTTGGCTGGCTGAGGGGCCCATCAGGCCAGCAGCGCTGTAGGTTGACACCCCCCTCACAGCTCCCATTCAAGCCAGCTGGGCTAAGCGGACCACTGCACTGGGCCCAGGAGAGCAAAAAGGGCTTTCTCTCCACAGCAGCCCTGGGAGACCCCAGCAGCTGTTTTGACCATTGAAGGCTGTTGTTTACAAAGCAAAGGGGAGGCTGCCAGTGGCAGTTTTTAGGGCGGGCTGACACTCTTCCACCCAGGGTGCTGGCCAGCCAGGCCTCTGAGACCTAGAACAAAGTCCCTTGTGGGCCTGTCACCTGTCACTGTGTTTGGCAGAGGGGAGCGAGGGTGAGTTTGCCTTTTTCTAGCCACTTCAAACCCATCAATGGAAAGGTCCCCTCTGCTGCCAGGAATACCCGTGTCCTTGCCCTTTTGGTGTGGCGGGAAGCCTCACTTTTCCCCTCTGATGCACACCGTGCACGCACCTATGCACCTATGCACACGTTCCATGTTGCTGCCCACAACCAGCAGAGTTGGTCTGCATTTTGAACTTGGGCAAATGTTTCTTGAGCCAGGGATTTCTCACACAAGGTCTGTGAGCTAAGAATGGATCCTCCACGGGACAAGGAAGCCCCTGAGGTTTAATGTCAGATTGTGTGCATAGGGTGTGGGTGTATTTCTAGGGAGAGAAATCTCTCCACCCTCCATTTTTCTTAGCAAGGCCTGTGACTCCACCATACTACCTTTACCCAAGGACTCCAACCAGCGGCCCCAAAGATAAGTGGATGGGAGGGAGGCCCTGAGCCTTGCCTCACGGAACTTTGCTTTTTTCTTTCCTTTTGATAGTGAAAACTGACTCTGCAGGGGTGTGCCCAAGATCAAGTCCAGTGTGTGAAGGTCTGCACCCAGCCGTGGGAGCTCAGTGGGGCATGTTCTTGTTAAAGGAGCAGGCAGGATGGACCCTTCTCCCCTGGGCAGGGGTGGGGGTAGGTGGGAGAATACCACTGCTGCTACCCACACCTTGGCAGTGCCTGTGGGGAGGGCAGAGGAGCCATAGCAGAAGGTTTCCGCATGCCTCCGCTGAGTGCCATTTTTTCTGCTCAATTTACATCAAAGGCCCAGTGGAGTGAGGATTGGGGTGGAGCATGCCTCTGCCCACTGCTGGGTAGCTTAAGAGTAGGCTTCTGTTTGTGGGCACAAGAGGTGACCCAAGGGTTTGTGGCAGCTTTTTTTCCTGGTCAAGGTCACGCACACTCGGTGAAAGAAACCTGGAATGTGTGTCTCCAGTGCACTGGTTAAAGGGAGGAACAAATGTCTGCACATTGCATGAACCTGTACCATCTTTGAGACCATCTCAGAGGGTGGAGATGACTTCCAGTAGTCTTCTAGGTCTGGCTGAGGCCCAGAAGATCACATGGCAAATAAAGACTGCAGCGTGGTTTGATCTGGGTCTGTCTGGCTCCAAGCCTGTGCTCTCCAGAGCCACTTCGAGGTCTGGCAGAGATGGTGGCTAGGGGCTTGCACACTGGCTGCACTTTGATGGAGGGTATGGATGTTTACTGCATTTCTGATACATGCCAGGACTCTGGCTGACATCTGTCTGTGTTCTCACCACTCCTGTCAGTCACCTGAGGTAGAGGCATAACGTCATTCACCACGTATAGGCGACAATCGGAGGTGAAGGGACTTACTCAAGAGCCCTCAGACAGACTTGAAGCAAAGGACAAGCTGTGCCCAGAGCCACAATTGGAGCCTCCTAAGGAGCAGTCATGGAGAGTCTTGGCCAGGGCGGGGCAGTGGAGATGGCTACTCTTCCCTGTACCCCAGAATCCACCAGTGTGTAGTATCAGGCACTGTTCCTCTGACTGAACCCTGGGAAGGTCCACAGCCCTGGGTGGGGCCAGAGTGGCTGGCTGTGAGGGTCAGGCAGGGACTGTCGTTCCTGTCGACCACAAGGGTGGCTATGGAAGTCTGTGTTCTGTTTACTTTTCAGAAACCCCTCCCTGACTGGATCTCATGGTCACTGGATGGGGCCTCACTACCCAGGAGCTTTGGCTGTGTATGGGAGTAAAGGGGCATGGGTTTGTCCTTGACGTAGTTTGGGATCTCACTCTAGCAGAATGCTCTTGCAGGTGACCGTGTCTGAATCTGGTCCCTGTGGCAGCATCTGAAAACTGTACCCACAGCCATGACCCACATTCTGGAGCTGTGTATGGGGACAGGAAGGCCAAACCTAGGGCAGCATGGGGTATGCATTGGCCTTAGCAAAGGCCATAGAAGCAACTGAGTCCTCTGGATGCTGCAGAGAAGGGGTCAGCAGGCTGGGTTTGTGCCCCAGCTCTGTGTACAGTGGGTGATGGCCGCATGAAGCCTACGTTTCTGCCAGAAGTGAATCCTCCTGCAGGTGAGGATTCATCCTGTGAACCAGCTGCAGGTACACTGAGAAACACCCAGGATGAGGCATGCAGAGTGGAGAATAGTGGCTCTCAGTGGGACCAGCACAGAGATGCGCAGTGCAGCTGAGTTAGGTTGGCCAGACTTCCGACTTCCCTACACTTTCTATAATGCAGCTGCTGAAGTGATCAAGTTGAGTTTCCCACTGATGTCTCCAAAGCCTTGCTGCATCCCTCCTGCTGGCTCTGAGGCCCTGGTGTCCTTGAGCCCAGTGGAGATGGAACAGGTGCTGGATGCACTTTGCAGATACCTCTTGTTCTTTAAGCATCTTCAGTTTGTGTCAAGAACACATCCATCCTCCCTGAGTTCACTCTGGTTTTCTTTGTCTCCTGCCAGGGCTCTGGCCTCTGGGGAGAAGCCGAGTGTTTATCCCTCATTCCCTGAAGGAAGTTGGGTTGTGTAATCAAGATTAAACAAATATGTCAGCCTGGGGCCCTTGGGTGCATGCTATCTGAACATGCAGTGGGGTCTGCAGGAAACTTACCCTACAGTAACAGAGACTGTATCACCTCACCTGGCAGCTGTCTATCCATTTGTCCGTCAGCCCACCCACCTGCCCAAGTCATCAGGCTGTGTTCCACAGACACCTGCTTAGGTTCCTGGGCTCTTTGATGAGGAAGCTGCCATGGGGCCAAGAGATAAGCGCCCCTGAAGGTTGCTGTGCGTTCTGGGGTTCTGAAGGCTTTGATCTGTGGTCCTCATGATGCTTCCTGGAGACCTCACCAGCTGCAGGGGACCTTGGCCTTTGGGTACTGGAGGAAGTTATAGCCCATATCCAATGGCTTGTCCAAGGCTGCACATGCATGCTGCCAGCACAAGCTACCGGCACGGCCCTGCTCGCGGCTGACATTGGGCATCCTGCCTGCTTGGGTTTGGTCTTCTGAACTCCTCCTATAGCTCTTTAATTGCTACTTCCTCTTATCCTTGGAGTTCTGGAGATGGATGCCACCTGGCTCCAAAGCCACCCCTCCCAGCAGACAGTACTGGCTGGCCAAGTACTGGTCTACTAGAAGCCTGAAAATAGCTTCTCTTGCCCATACCATCTGAGCTGAGTCTTCTGGCTTGGCATATAGGGCCATCCAGCCAAGTCCCAGGACATCAGAAGAACTTGTACCCATCCCTGAGCATCCTGAGCACCATCACCATGCTCCTCTGCCTCCCCTAGAGTCCAACTCCTTGCCCTGCCCACAGCACTCCCCTCTGTTCTTTCAAGACCCCACTCTGCAGACATCACCCCCACCCACAGCCCCTGGGTGTTGAGGCTCAAGGTGAACTTCATCATGCCCCTTGTTGCTGCAAACCCATCTATGACCCTGAAGAGATACCAGCCACAATGTTTGGGGTCTGCAGTGAGCATGAGCAAGTGAAAGAAATGATCGAATGAGCAGTGGACAGAACACTTTGCGGGCCACCCTCCCGCGCTAGCCCAAGGCCTCATATGAGCACTTTGCCCAGCACCCTCCTATACCAGCCTAGGGCCTTGCAGCTTTACTGTGAGATGGAATGAGGAACTTCCCAGTGTGAGTGGCCCCTGGAGGCTTGCTGGATGCCCCATGACTGCCCAGTTTGGAAGTCAAAGCATGACCCCCAGCTGAGCGGTCTGTACTGGCTGGCCACCAGGGTAGCACCCTGGCTTCTGGATTTGAGTGTAGTCACCCTGCTTGTTGGACATGGTAACAGTGGAGGACCCCTGTGGGCAGGCAGAAGAGCAGGTGCATGTGACTCACCCTAGTGGGTGTGGAGAAAGATGGAGCCTTCCTGTATCCCAGATCAGGGAGGTATGTCTGACCACCCTAGGGCAAAAGAGGTCCTGACATTCACATGCCTGCATGGGGTACCCCAGCCAGTAGAGTTCCTGACCTGAACAAACCTGAACTTAAGGCTTACAGTCCCTGTTGGCCTGCCTCCCCACCTGCAGATGGGCTATTGGAGAAAGTATTCTCTGGAATTAGCTAACCTCTAAAGCCTTTTTCAAGGGCCTGGTATAGCCAGGCCTTTCCTGGGCGGGTAGGGGGCTGGGGTGTGTGACAATACCATAGCCCCGCCCCCTGGGTCCACACCTGCCACATCCCTGCTCCTTCCTCTCCACTCTGCTTCTTCAGCAGTCTGCTATAGAAACAAAACACCTTTTAAAATGGGTTCTATTCACTAAATATCAGTTAAACAGCCAAAGCAAATATACTGAGTGTTTCTTATTTCTGTCTGGAAAATTCATTAGAACTTTCAATCTCTTCCATCTTCAAGACACCTAGAATTTGATCCCTTCTTGCCACTTACAGTCTTGTAATCCAGCAGGCTTGTTGGAGCCCCCGTCTTCTCAATGATCCATTCTAACCCCTGTTCAGAGCAGTGTTCTACTGTGCTCTGAGCTTTCAGTAATGGCACTCCCTCAGAGTAAAATGGTTAAAGAAAAAAACGCAGAGCTGTAAGTGGTCCCTGCTCCCCCAGCTCTGGGCTTGTGCCTGGAACCCACTCTTGCCCATGCCACCACGGCTGTGCTGGCTCCTTGATGCCCATTCTCACTGGCACATTCCCACTTCAGAACCTTTATGCTGCTGTCCCTGCCAAACCCTCTTGACTCACTCCTTCACTTCCTTTAGATTTCGGGTCCAGTCACCCATCAGAGAGGCCTTCCCTGAAAATCCCAAGGTGTACTCCCCAGCTCACAGTACACTTCACTTATGGTCAAGACTTTGCCCCCTGGAATGTCAACTAGAGTTGGCTGCAGGGACAGTTGTATTCCTAGTGCCTAATGTGGTGCCTGATACATGTTTAACGTTTGTTAAGTGGCTGGATGACTGCAGTCCCTGAAGGTCTTTTTCTAATGCAGACCATGGTCTTGTTCTTTTGCGTGGCACTGTCTTCAGTGGGTTGGTGCCTTCTGTCTGAAGAGTCCTCCAACCTGGCTTTGTACCTCAGAGACTGTGGCTTCCTCCTTGCCTGGTGGAGGGGCCTTGCTTGTTATTTTTTCTTATGCTGACTCCCATCAGCCTCAGTGTTCACCAAACCCTCTATCCTAGAGTACAAGCCAAGTTAGGTGTGGGAGGAGGGTCCCCACAGTGGCCTGGCATTCTCTGTGTGTATGGAGATGGCCTGCTATGAAAATGGTCCTACTGCTGTAGTAAGTGCAAGGACTCCCTCCTTCAGTGACCACCCACCTGCCACCTCCCAGGGACCACCCTTGGAGGGGGAAGAGGGAGGAAGGCAAGATGACCTACACTCCATTCTGGGCCACTTGGGTTGTGACCAGGTTCTCTGAAAGGACCCTCAAAGCAAATCTTAGAAATGAATCCCCAGGATTACATTCTAGAAAAGCCAACTTCCTAACCATCAGGGTCTTCATCTCTTCTGGAAAGGGGGAAAGACCATGAGGTTGCCAGTGGCCCATCACACACCCGTATCAGGTAATATTTAGGCACTTGATCCACACTGCCTCCCAGCAGCTGTGGGAGTTGACTGCCCCATTTGCAGGCAAGGAAACCAGTTGAAGTGACAGAGTCACCCGTGTGGCCCCAACCAGGGAGGCCAAGGCCTGGGACTGTCCAGGCTGCTTTCAGGATCCTGAATGTGTGCTCTATTACTCTGCCTAGAGGTGAACTCAGATTATAAGGAAAACACTCAGACACCCCACCACTCCCCAAGAATCCAGGGACTTTGCAGCTCAGAGGTGACCCTGGAAGGAAGCTTCTAGGCTTGGAAGGATTTACCAGTGATGGAGGGGTCATTTGCCCTCAGGCCAAGCGGCATTAAGCCTCTGTTTGCTCATCTGTGAAGTGGGTGCTCTGACTTGCCACGGTGCAGGTGCCCTCAGGCCAAGCGGCAATAAGCTCTTCTGAGATTGAAACAGAACTCTTCAGAGCACACACAGCATTGAGCCTCTGTTTGCTCATCTGTGAAGTGGGTGCTCTGACTTGCCACGGTGCAGGAATAGGGGAGTATCCGTTTGGCCTAGGCTAGAACCTTCTAAAGTTGATCCACGGCCAGTCTAATTAAGGTGAAATGTAATGTAAATGGTTGAGGATCTCTGGCAGCAGGGCTGATGTGCCTCCCCTCTCTTCATCTCTGCAGATTCCAGCCCTCCTGCGCGCCTCCTGGTAAGGTGAAATGTAATGAAAATGGTTGAGGATCTCTGGCAGCAGGGCTGATATGCCTCCCCTCTCTTCATCTCTGCAGATTCCAGCCCTCCTGCGCGCCTCCTGGCCACCCGACCCTGCTGTGGCCCTGGTCCTGAGCGGCGCGCGGTCCTGGGCGAGGCGCCGCGCTTCCACGCGCAGGCCAAAGGCAAGAACGTGCGGCTGGACGGCCACTCGCGCCGGGCCACGCGGCGCAACAGCTTCTGCAACGGAGTCACCTTCACGCAGCGGCCCATCCGCCTGTACGAGCAGGTGCGGCTGCGCCTGGTGGCCGTGCGCCCCGGCTGGAGCGGCGCGCTGCGCTTTGGTTTCACGGCGCACGACCCCTCGCTCATGAGCGCGCAGGACATCCCCAAGTACGCCTGTCCCGACCTGGTCACGCGGCCTGGCTACTGGGCCAAGGCGCTGCCCGAGAACCTGGCACTGCG
>NW_008353596.1:2724848-2747100 GCF_000622305.1 Nannospalax galili
CCATGCATATCCTTAAACATGCTGCCCTGACCTAGTCACATGGCTGGGCTACTGGACCAGGGCTCTGGGCAAGAACTTAACGGTGTGCGCTACTTTTTAAAACATTGATGGGGGTTGGTTTTTGTTGTTATTTTTGTTTTGTTTTATTGAGACAGGGTCTTTCTGCAGCCCCAGCTGACCTGGAACTCACTGTGTAAACTAGGCTGGCTTCAATCTCACAGAGATTCACCTGCCTCTGCCTGCTAGGTGCTGGAAGTCAAGGCATGTGCCACCACACCTGGCAAAAGTGGCCATTTTATTTTTTATTGAATTTTTGTGTATTTCATACAGAACATCTTAATAATCTTTATAGCCCTTTCCCATAGTGTCCCCCCACCACTGGAATTCATGCATTCTGTCATTCGTGTTAAGGCCTATCATGTCAAGTTAGTGTCCCCAGACATTCCTCAGTTCAAGTTCATCCACTGAGGTCCAGTTAGCCTATCTATGACTCCCTTTAAGAATCCTTCCCTTTAAGATGATCAGCTCTTCCTCATCCAGCAGTAATCAGCTGCCAATAATTCTTTGACTAAGATTGGGGCCTGCTGTCCATTTCCACAGTTCTGTGCTGGGGTTTTGTCTGCTTGAGTTTGCATCATCTTGTGCATGCTGACACCATTGCTGTAGGTTCATATGAGAAGAGTCCCAGGAGCCTGTAGGACTCTTATTTCCATATGGTCGTGCACCTCCTCCGTGGCTCTTACAGTCTTTCTGTCCCCTCTTCTGCAATGGTCCCTGAGCCCTGGGTGGGTGAAGTTTAATATAGGAGTCCTGTCCAAGGACCCACACTCTGCAGACTCTTATTTTCTATGTTTTGGCCATTTGTGGCCTTTTGTGCTCCTGGCCCTCTGTTGCATGAGGGAGCTTCACTGATGAGAACTGAAGGATGCATTAATGTTCTCTTCATCCCGTGTTCTATGTTCTGTGAGCCTTAGGTGTAGAGGTTGCATCCTAGATGTGCCATTTAGGCTTTGGCAATTCACAGTCTCTGTGTGTGACCAGTTGTGGAACTCTGTAATAATCTCTGTTTGTTGAAAAAGAAGCTTCTTTGATGGGTGGTGACTGGGATACTTGTCTGTAAATTTAAGGATCCATATTTTGCACATAGTAAGAAATTACATTTGTCTAGGGCTATGAGAGCGTTGGGGCTTTCTTTAAGATCTAAGACCTCTCCAGCTCTGTGTATTTGGCTAGGATTATACTACCACACATGAGTTTCCTCCCATTGAGGAAAGTGGCCATTTTAAAGTGCATCACTGAGTGGTCTTCAGTTGGCACCCATCGTCTCTCTAGTTCCACCATATTTACTCATCCCAAAAGGACACCACACCCATCAGGAAGCCATTCTCTGTTCTTCCCTTCCCCACCTGTGGGAATCACTCAATTTCTGTTTAAGACCTCAGCTCTTGAGCCTTCAGTCTGCACCTGAAACAGCCCACCCTTAGCTTGGGGGGTGTGAAGGGAGAGTAGGTTTCTCAGGGGAGTGGGCATAGCCTTGCATGTGCCTTACCTACAGAGAAATGCACAGGGGTAAAGCGGGCATATTTGGACGGCTTTATCCACCTGTCTGTACCCCAAAGCTTCCCCCTGCCTCTTCCCCAGTGGTAGCCACTGTTCTGATCTTTTGACCCAGTAAGTTTGCCTGTTGCTTACTGTCTGAATGAAGTGACATGCAGTAGATGTGCCCATGTTTCTGAGACTCACCCAAGTGGTTGCTCTGTGAATCTGCTTGCTCTTTTTCTGTGATATGTTAGCTGATTTATATATCTAAATGTTTGGGCTGTTTCAGGTTTCTTGGCCCTGTAACCTTAACATGGGCTCCTGGCCCTCCCTGGACATGGAGGGCTAACTCCCCTTTCTCCCCAGAAGTAAGGTGGCAGAACTTCTGAGTAGTTACGAGCAGACGGGCTTGGGAGCCACTGAGAATTCTGCCTAGACCTGCCTCTCCAGTTGCCATCTGTGTGGCCTTGACCGGGAGACAGACACTCTGAGCCTCAGAGTTTTCATCTGTAAAGCTGGTTCATGATAGCACATATACACCCATGGGATTTTTAGCAGGGTTGCAGCAGATGATGTCTGATGAAGCATGGACCTGGGACATTGAAGGCTCCTGGGCAACAGCAGCAAGGGAAGCAGAGGTCTCCGCTAGCTTGCACGTGGGCAGGGCATGTGTCCCAGGCTCAGGCAGCTCAGACTATGAGTAGCACAGCTCCACGCTGTGGCCTCACTTGAGCATTCTAACCATGCCCCTGCCCACCCTTTTCCATGAAAGGTTTTTGTATTTCATCTCCAGAAACTGCAATTTTCCTAAACTTCCTAACCCCCGACCACTCTTTATTCCCATAGAGCTGGAAAGCAATCATGCCTAATTCCCCAGCCCACGTCTCCATGAGCCGACGGGAAATCACAGTCGCTCATAAACAGTGCAAGTGGATTAGGATTTTTACAAATTGGAAGCCACCTTTGATGATTTAATGAGGCTGAATACACCTGGGGGTGCACACTGACTCTCACCCCCATCCATTTTCTCATTCAGCAGACCTGCATGGAACCCCTACAATGTTCTGTGCCCCTTAGAGGGAAGTGGGCAGAGTCCACTGTGTAGCAGAGCAGACTTGAGCCTTGACTTCCTTATTCACATGTTGTCGCTGAGCTGCACTAATTGATGGGACAGGGATCACATGGCTATATAATAGGCAGTAAATAGCCGGAGGACCTAACTGTTTGTGGGTCATGGGACCATGGAGGAATTCACTTCCTTCTCCTAAGAGGAGAATGAGTATGAGTGTGCATATGTATCTGTGAGTGTGTGTATGTGTATGTGGTGTGTGTGTTCATGTGTGAATGTGTATGTGTCTTTGTATGAGTATGTGTATGTGGTGTGTGGGAGGGTGTTGCCTTTAAATTAGAAAGGGCAACAAAACTATTTTCCTTTCTGAGGAAAGTTTCTGGCTCCATAAGTCTTTCTTTTCTTCCCAGGGGAAAAGCAAGTTGACACTGGTCACTTCTGGATAAAGGGATGATGAACAGGGTTGTGAGGCAGCTGCTTCTCAGCTCTGCAGGAATTAAGGGCTCCAGGACAGAGTGATGAGGGGTTTAGGAAGTTTTAGAGACCTGCCATGTCTGGAGGTGTAATATCAAAACCTTTCATGGACAAGAGCAGGCGGGGCCACAGTTGGCCCAGGCGAGGCCCCAGAGCGGCTGGTGATTATCTCTGTTCTTTGTTTTCTTTCTTTTTTCCTCCAAAGTTAACAGGAATTTGTTTTCCAGGCGGGGGGTGTAGCTTAGAGAACTCATCTAGTATTTTTGAGGCTCTAGGTTTGATCCCCAGCACTGAATACATTTTTAAAAATAAGGCACCATGACTTCTTATGAGGACAGACAGCAGGCACAGGATGAGGCACTATGTGACCTTCAGAAATCCCCTAGAAATCTCCCACTTCCTGGGAAAACTTAGCTTCCTCAGAGAGGTGCCCCAGGACCCCAATGGGTACTTCAGAATTGCCAGTGTCCCAGAGTATCCTGGATTCCCGTCACAAGGAACGAGGAGCTGGCATAATTGGTTTAAGATGCCCAGCCATGAAATCCCAGAATAGAAAACCCCAGGACCCCTCATCGCCCCCTCACTTCTCAAACCCCCACTGCAAAAAGCCTGAAAACCAAAACCCAAAGATGGCATCAGGATAGGGCTGTCAGATGTAGCAATAAAAATACAGGCATCCAGTTAAATTTAAATTTAAGATAAACAAAAAAAGTTGAGTGTAAGTGTCCCATGCAGTATCTGGAACATGCTCACACCAAAAAAAGAATTTTTTTGTTTATCTAAAATTCAAATGAACCCAGGCATCATGTATTTCATCTGGCCACCAGCCTGGGAAACACAGTTCCCGTCTTTCGGGGCTGTGCCTTCACTGCCCCAGAATTTGAGCCAAAGTTGTGTCAGAAAGCAAAAGGGGGCCACAGGCTTCATGTAGGTTTTGGTCTGGTGGAAATGTATGCTTTGGCTGTGTGTGTCCTCCCTCCAGTGGGTCCAACTGCCACATTGGTGAGGCCAGACCCAGGCTGCTTAGGAAAGAATCCAGGGTTCTGGGAAGGAAAGTAACTGGCCCTGAAGCACCCAGTCTGCAAGGGTGGGTACATCTGTGTTTGGCTCAGTGGTTCTCAGTCCTGGCTACACTCTGTGTTCCCCTGGAAGCTCTGAAAAGCCTGATGCTTAGGCTTCACCCAGGCCAATGGCATCAGAACCTGTAGGGCTGGCTCCTAGCATCTGGATTACCCAAGGCTCTCAGGTGACATAGCCTGCAGCCCAGCCCAGAGTGCGATCTTGAGGAACCCTTTTGCATGTGTGCCTCCCTCCTCCCTCCCTGTTAGCCAGTCCATCACCCATACATGGGAGGGAATTCTTCCCAATCTCATTTCATCATGATGTATTTGTGTGATCACTGACCTGTGTCACATGTGCCATCAATTAGGGCACTCAGAGACAACTTGCACATAGGAAAGTGAGGCTCACATCTGCTGAGTTACACAGCCATTCTGCAGGGCACAGAACATTGTAGGGCTCCCTGGAGGCTGTCAGAAGGAGCCTCGTCCCTCTTCCCAGGCAGCATAGAGGGGTCTAGGTCAGAACTACCCCCATCCTTCCTCTGCCCAGTGGTGGCTGGCTGGTCAGGTTAAAGTAGCATCACCATACCTACCTAGGCCATGCATTGCAGACCAGACTGAGATCTTTGGTTCCAAGTGACAGAAACCTGCTTCAGTTTCTTTTAAGAGAAAAAGAAAAAAGTTCTACCTTGTGACTGCGGTAAAGGGCAGTGCCTGGGGTGGCACTTTGTCAGTCCTTCTCAGCTTGGCTCTCCTGTGGGGCAGAGGAAGGGCCACCTGCTGCTGCAGTTCTGCGCCCTAAAGCTGCTTTTCCAGGTCTCAAGGTCACCAGAGTTACTGGCTCCATCTATCCAATGAATGAGGTTCACACTCATTTCTGGACCCATGGCCATGGGCAAGAGGTGGGACAGTTACTGACCAGATTGAGGAGCCCCTAATTCTTAGGGTATGGCAGTGGGGGGTGGGTAGTTCTCCCCAAAGGAAATCTGGGTGTGGGTACCAGAAAGGTATGGTGGCTGGAGTGTCAGCCCTCCATGGGCCTTGTAGGACATCACTTACCTGACTGGAAAAAGTGCATACCTCTGCTGACACAGAAGGCATCTGCCAGGGATTTATATCAGGAGCCCTCTGGACACCAAAAGTACTCAAATTCCTGATAGAAAGCAGTGAAGTATTACAGGGGACCCACGCCACACACTTCCACCTACTTTAAATCTTGTCTAGATGGCTTTATAATACTTGATACCGTGTAAGAATGACATGGATTGTTATTCTGTAGTGTGTATGTCTGCACAAGTTCAGATGCTGTTTTCTGGAAGCTTTCCCATTAACAACTGGCTCGAGCTACTGGAAGCTTTCAATGCCAGAGAAACTTAACAATTACTGGGCCCCTACTTGGGTGATGTCCTCTACTCCTCCTGTTACCCCAAGGTAGGAAATACCATCATCTGTAGACCGTTCACGTGGCCAAGGTCACGTAACAGCTGGTGGCTCTAGAGCCACAGTTGGGTCATTACTGTTAGGTAGTATTTGCTCTAGACTTGAACTGTTACATCTATGATGTAAGGCTGAGTCTGAGACTCCTACTCCAGCTGCAGGAGATGACAGAGGGCAGGTAGAGGTAACCAGCTGACCAAGGGCCTTGGAGAGGTTGGCCCAAGACCCAGAGGTGCTTCAGTCAGGGCCCTGTGTGCACCCACATCAGGCAGGGAGGGACAGCTACAGCTGGCTTCATGTAAAGCCCACTGTGAGCAGGCCAGGGTCATAGGCTTTGGGAGTTAGCATTCTTTCCAGACAGGCCATACCACTGTCCGCTCCCTGCCCCAGAAGTAAGGCACCTGCTTGGCAGGGGTCCCAAGGGCTACACATTTCTAGTCTGGAGCCAGGCCTCTACTCTGCTGGCTTGTCTAGCCTCCCAAGGGCTCCTGAAGACCCCTGGTAAGCACGATGCCCCTCACACTGTTCTGCCCATTCAATCCTTTTCACAAGCCACTGAGAGGTAGGGAAACTGAGGTCACAGGACTTGCCAGGCCCATGGTCGAGTTTCTTTTGACTGACAGAAGGGCAGCATCCAGAAAAGTGTGGACTGGGTGCCTGCATATGGGCTCCATCCCTAACACCCAGGTCAGTGTTCCTATCTTCCTTTGGCACCTCACACCCCTGCCTAGTCTCTCCCCACTCCCCACCTAATCTGTATGGCCACACTGAGGGAGTCTGCTCTTGCACAGTGCTCGTGTGCTGCATCTACTGTCCCCACTAAATCTTTCCCATCCATGCACACAGATGTCTGGGAGCACCCCAGCCTCCAATTCATTTTGTCAGCACTGAGGACCAAAGCCATGTGCACACTAGGCAGGTACACCACCACAAAGCTACACATCCAGCCTGCTTCCATCTTTTTTAAATGCCCTTGACTGTCTCCCCCAGCAACTGCTGTCCCACTTCTGGTCTTCAGGGTCGACCTTTCTCAACTCTTGGCCCTACTATCTCCCCATCTGCCCTCATCATCACAGGCAACATGGCCCACGCCTTCCCCAAACTTCAGCCTCCGCTCTCCTTACTCAGCCTTGAACTGGCTCCTTGAATGCTGCTCCAAGTTCCTAAGCCTCCCAAGCTCCTGTTTAATTCACCTCCCTGTTGCCCCTCCCCCTGCCTGTCCTCCAAGTTGACAGTCCTGGATTCTATACTAATAGCACTTGCATCATAAAGTGCACATACTAAAGTGTATGTTTTATACAACATATATACAATGTATACAGTGTATGAAAACAGTACATGTAAATGTGTATTTTTATATGTTCAGTTCTTAGAGCCACCCAGAATGTGTGTATATGTATATATGTGTGTATATGTATATATATAATGTAGATAGATGTGTGTGTTTGTATAAACAGCTGAAGAATGAACAAGCTGTCATAAAGCAAGGCCAAGTCTCCTTATCTGCCCTACCCTCCAGATGATCTGAGCCCATCAGCAGGCCTAGAATGCTATCTCCAAGCTGTTATCTTCTGTGTTAGTCAGTTTTTCCATTTCTATAACAAAATACCCAAGGCTTTGTCAAGAAAAGAAGTATATTTAACATGATGTTTTGGAGACTGAAAGGCCAAGATTGGGCTGCCTCTCGGATCTGGTCTCTGGCCAGGACCTCCTGGAGGCTGCCTTCATAGTAATAGGAGTGCAAGCAGAAAAGATCACATAGTGAGACAGGAAGTTGGAGAGAATCAAGCTGAGAGAATTCTCACAGGAACTGAATCACTCCACAGACCACCATTAAACTTTTTTTTTCAGTCTTTTTGAGACAGGGTCTCCCTGTAGCCCCCGCTGGCCTGGAACTCACTGTGTAGACCAGGCTGGCCTTGAACTCACAGAGATCCGCCTGCCTCTGCCTCCCAAGTGCTGGGAAGAAAGGAGTGCGCCACCACGCCCAGCCCATTAACCTTTTGAAGAGCAGCGTTTCTTTACACTAAGCCCCACCTCTCATGGGGTTCCCACATTGGGGGCCATGCTCCCAACATGGGTACCATAGAGGGACTTAGCACATGCAAATTGTACCAGTTTTCAAATGCATACCCCACCCCACCTCAGCCTGACACTGAGCCTGCTAGATGGAACTCTTGATTGTCCCCACCCCTTGCTCTTCCAGTACCCCTTCAGCAAATGGTACCACCCACTCTGGGCAGTGCAAACACTGGGCCTCCTCACTGCCTCTTTCGCTACTCCATTCTATCCTGTGCCCCATCATTTCTGTGCCCAGAGGCAGTGTGTTGAAGACCCTAAATCTAGACCAGACAGCTTGGGGTCTATGCTAGTGTTCCCTAAGCCCTGTGCCTTAGCTCCCTCCCTTACTAGTGGCAGTGGTAAAAGGACACACCTGGCAGCTGCTGTATTAAATGAAATATGGGACAGGAGCTTAGGCTAGTATCTGTCACATACTAGGGCCTCCACAATACAGGGTTTGCTCTTTTTATTGATGCTTATGCTCTAACTGGGTAACAATGAATGATTTTCAAATGCTTTTAAATGTTCAAATGTATGAAACTTCGGGAGGGAGGGCAGGCGGGCAGAGATAAGGAGGAAGGAATAAGGGGGGTGAAAATGAGGGCTGAAATCAGTAGAGATGCACGGACCCCAGCATTTGGGAGGCTAAGGCAGAAGATCACAAATTCAGGGACAGCCTGGGCAGGAGGGAGGGAAAATTGAGGAGGAGAGTGTAAGAAGTCCTCTATCTGCAGTTCAAAGTAAAAAGAAATAAGGTAAATCCAGGAGGATCAGGCTTAATCCAGCTTGAGCACCTGTAGCTCCTACAGCAAGGAACAGAGCTAGGGGCCAAAGGCAGAGACTAAAGTATGGGGGGCCCTGGAAGGTCTGACTTCTGGGGAGTCTGGGTCTGTTTGAGGTCAGGGGTACCTAGGATCTGGGGTTGGGGCATTTGGGGTCTGATGGGGGGGGTCTTGGGTCTGAGGTGCAGGGGCTGGGATCTGAGGTCTGAGGTGTGTGTGGAGGTGGGGTATCAGAGGTTTGAAGTCTGGGGAATCTGGGATCTTAGATACAGTGGGATCTGGGGGCTGGGAGCTGGTAGAGAGTATGTAGGGTCTGAAGCTCCGGGTCTGAGGTCTAGGGAATCTGGACTCTGAGGAATCCTGGGCTCTAAGGTGGGGGGATGAGGAGTTCTGGGTTCTGAGATCTGGGGAATCTGAGGTCTGGAGATCTGGGGGTCTAAAGGTTGGGGATTCTGGGATCTGAGGTCAGAGATCTGGAGAATCTGGGATGTGAGGTCTATGGTATGGAGGAATCTGGGGTCTTAGGTATGGGGGAATGTGGGTTCGAGGTCTGTGGAATCTGGGATATGAGGTCTTAAGATATGGGGGAATCTGGGTTCTGAAGAATATGGGATCTGGGAAATCTGGGGACTGGGGTGACCTGGAGTCTGATGAGTCTGAGATCTGAGGAATCTAGGCTCTGAGGTGTGAGTGTGTGGGAGGGTTTGGACTCTGAGATCTGGAGCCCAGGGTCTGAGGTCTGGGTGGGGAGAGGGTTTGAGGTCTGAAGTCTAGAGCTGGGACTCTGGAGTCTGAGGTCTGGAGCTGGTAGTCTGAGATGGGGTCTGGAGTCTTGGCTATGGGGGTATCTAGGCTCTGAGGTTAGAAGGTAGGGGGATTTGAGCTCTGAGGTCTGGGGAATCTGGAGTCTTGGATATGGGGGTATCTGGGTCTGAGGTCTGGGGGGGTTGTGAGGTGGGGGGGTTGAGGTCTTAAGTCTAGAGCCGGGAATCTGAGGTTTGAGATGTGGGATGTGAGGCCTGAGATATGGGGGGACTCTGGGGTCTGAGGTCTGGAGGGTTCTGAGGTGGAGGGGGAGTCTGAGATGTGGGGGAATCTGGAGTTTTGGATGAGGGTATCTAGGCTCTGAGGTCAGGAAGTCGGGGAATTTGGGCTTTGAGGCCTGGGGAATCTGGGGTCTGGGCTCCGAGGTCTGCGCTTGCGGCCCAGCCGCCTGACGCCTGCTTTGTCCTGCAGAGAGCGCCTTCGCCGACACGCTGACGCCCGCGCGCTTGGGCCAGGCCCGCCTCAGCGCCTGCCCGCCGCCAGGCAGCCACGACGCCGCCAACTTCGACAACAATGAGCTGGAGAACAACCAGGTGGTGGCCAAACTGGGCCACCTGGCGCTCGGCCGTCCGGGCGCGCCCGCCAAAACGCTGCTGGACGCCGACCTGCGCTTCCACGCCACGCGCGGCCCCGACGTGAGCCTGTCTGCCGACCGCAAGCTGGCCTGCGCCCCGCGGCCCGAAGGCGGCCGCACGCTGGTGTTTTCCGAGCGGCCGCTGCGGCCCGGGGAGAGCCTGTGCGTGGAGGTGGGCCGGCCGGGGCTGGCGGCGCCGGGAGCGCTGGCCTTCGGCATCACTTCCTGCGACCCCGGCGCGCTGCGGCCTGCAGAGCTGCCCGCCGACCCCGACGCGCTGCTCGACCGCAAGGAGTACTGGGTGGTGGCGCGCGCGGGGCCGGTGCCGAGCGGCGGAGACGCGCTCAGCTTCACGCTGCGGCCCGGCGGAGACGTGCTGCTGGCCGTCAACGGGCGCGCGCGCGGCCGCCTGCTGTGCGTGGACACGTCGCAGGCACTCTGGGCCTTCTTTGCTGTGCGCGGTGGCGCGGCCGGCCAGCTGCGTCTCCTGGGTGAGTGCACAGACACGCCCCGCCCACAGTGAGCACCAGACTTTCCATTCAGTAGGTCTGAGTGGTCCCAGCCGGTGCTTCCTCTATTACACTCTGTAAACCACCTGGATGGAGGTACCTAGCTGATGTGAGAGCTTAGGCCATTCAGTCCCTTAACAGGTGCAGTTTCTTGCTTTAGAATCTTTCAGAAAACATACGTAATGCATATTAATTGTAAGAGACAAAGGGCATTCATTGGTCTGCAAGAGAATAAAAATGGCACCACCCGCAGAGTGGAATGAAGACTTGAAGCATCCTATTTTGAGATGTTTCTTGCCTTTGCTCTTACCACAAATAGACAAAGGAACCCAGAAACTGTAGGCCACAGAGTACAGGACACCCACTGTGCTGGTGAGAAGCTGGAAAGGACAGGTGCACGGTGTGGCATTTGCTGCAGCAGAGGGAGTTTGTTCCCAACTTCGGGGAGTGAGAGCAGTGGTCAGGGAAGCCTTCCCAGAGAGCACAGCTCTACCCTCAAGGTCCAGATTATAGCAGAAACACCCAGCATCCCACATGCCACCTACTTTGCCCTTGATGTTCCTGGTGACCCCTTGAATCCATGTCATTATCTCCATCCACACGCAAGACACCTTCAAAACACATTCCCAGTCCCAGAGTGACATAGCTGGTCAGCCCAAGCATTGGGAGATCACACTTTCCTAAGCCTCAGTTTCCTTCTGGGTGGAAAGAGAGTGCTGTCTATATGGTAAGGTTACCATGAGGACGAAATTACAGGCTGTACTTCATGCCCTGGCAGGTGTCTGGCACAACATGTCACAGCTACAGCTGCAACTGTGATGTCTGAATGAGGGCAAAGGAGGAGCTGAGTGTTAGGAGTACTTGTTGGCTAGGGTGTTTCGTTATTGTTGTTGTTGTTTTTGAAGAACCATCAGACATAATCACCATTTCAGCCTTGGACAAGTTGCCCAAGGACCTACTGGGGCTTTTCAAAAGAGCCCTTCTCACCTCTACCCCACCCCCTGCACTTCAGGGGCCTGAAGTGGTCTGCAAGAGAACACAGAACAGAAAGAATTGCTTCCAAAGGCTCCCCTGCACTGCATTATCTGACCCTCCTTCAAGCAGGGTAAAGGAAGAGCTGTCTCTCTTCTTCCTAAGAGTGACCTATTTTCTGAATTATCACTGAGCTTGTCCATGTTGGCTGTACTCAAAATCAGGGATCTTAAGTTGTAACAAAACCCCATTATAAATGTCCCAAGTAAAAAGGGAAACTTAACGAGACACATAACTCAGAAGTCTGGGAGTCTCTTGAATGGATTCAGGAAAGGTGGGTCCAGGTGATGAAAGGAAGTATCATCAGGAGCATTGCTGGTTCCACTGTCAATAAGATGCGACACCAGAGTCGCATCTCCAGTTCCAGGCTGGCCGCTAAATGGCATGAGCCTTTCTAAGGCTACTAAGGCAGCATTAGGCCCTCAGTAGCCTTGCTTGGGTTACATGTCCTTCCTTGAACCACACTGGGATCAAGGGATGGAAGTTCTTTTGGCCTGGTCTGGTGAAAGTGTAGTAGAGCCCTACAGCAACATCCCAGGGCTTTTTCTGAAGCAGGAGTGGAGGCTAGGCAGGAAAAGAACAGGCATCCACCACACTGGTAGAACCCTGGCTGGTCCCCTTGTCTCACTAGACAGAAGGGAAGTCAAGGTGCACAGTCATGGAGCAGAGACAAGCAGGGCTCATGCAGCCCCTCACTCCCCTAATAGAGTCCCTTTGGTTCTCAGGTACCCTTCAGTCCAGTCCTGAGATCACAACTCCATCAGGCTCCTTCAGCGGCTCCCAGGATGACAGTGATTCAGACATGACCTTCAGTGTCAACCAGTCCTCCTCAGCGTCAGAGTCGTCTCTAGGTAAGGAAATACAAATCTATAGGGGTTGGGGCTCCTGGTGGCTTGGGTCCTTTGGCTGTGCCAGTGGTTGAGCAGGCTGGCTGTGTCTCCCATTGCACCTGTTCCTTCCCTCTACTGTGCTCAGCGGGAAGCAGAAATATAGAGATAAAGCATCCCAAAGGCTGATTTGATGGTGGTAGCATTTTATCATTATGCTTGATGAGACAGAAGGTGCAAAGTCTAGGAGATAAACCAAGATTGGAATCTTCCCCGGTGCCACCACCGTGGCAGCCCTGCTTTCATGGGGCCCTGAAGCAGAGCTACCTGAGAGGCACATCATTAACTAATGTCCTATCTCCCTTCTGGCAGTGACAGCCCCCAGCTCACCACTGAGCCCCCCAACGTCCCCAGCCTTCTCTGCACCAGAGCCGACAGGCAGCAGGAATGGCGAGTGCACGGTGTGTTTCGACAGCGAGGTGGACACAGTCATCTACACATGTGGACACATGTGCCTTTGCCATGGCTGTGGCCTGCGGCTCCGGAGGCAGGCACGGGCCTGCTGCCCCATCTGCCGGCGGCCCATCAAGGACGTCATCAAGATCTATAGGCCGTAGCTGAGCAGCTGGCTTGGCCAAGGCAAGGTCACCTTTCTGAAGCTCCTGCTGGGGAGGCAACACCATGACCACCAGGGAGCACAGGGGCAGGAGCCATCTCTTGTCTGCCACTCTGCAGTGATGGGCAAGGCAGGACAGAAGTGGAGATGAGGCCCTCAGGGCCTGAGTCCAGGCAAGTATTGCTTCCTGGCTCAAAAGTGCTTTGCCAACAAAAGCCAGTCCCAAGAGCCAGCTCAGGAACTGCCTGGCAGATCACTCACCTCTTGGTGACCTTCCGCTGGGAAAGGACGCCCTCTATCTGTGCAATGCTTCTTTGGGGTTGGGTTGAGTGTGTGCAGGGTGGGGGGAGACAGCACAGAGAATGAGTGAGAGAGAATGTGTGGGTATTTTATGCAGGGATCCGTCTCCCAGAGGGTATTTAACACTAAGGAATGTGCAATCCGGGGGCCCAAATGTTAGTGTGACTGTTGTCCACTTTCTGGGGATATGGGATGAGCTGGCTTTGAATGCATGTGGCCTAAGCCTACACAGAACTCCCTTGATGGTATAGAAAGAGACAGTCAGATTCTCCAAGGGAAGGCAAAAATAACTCTTTGTTTACAGCTCTCAAGCAGCAGCTGGTAAGGAGAAAGGTGGGCAAAGAACCCCAAAGATCAGCTCCCTTTTTGCTTTTTTTTTGTTCTTTTTGAGACAGGGTCTCCCTGTCGCCCCAGCTGTCCTGGAACTCACTATGTAGACCAGGCTGGCCTTGAACTCAGAGATCCGCCTGCCTCTACCTCCCGAGTGCTGGGATTAAAGGCGTGCGCCACCACGCCCGGCTCCGTTTTGCTTCTTACTCAGACTCAGAGGTGCGTTCTGTCAGCAGCTGAGAGCAGGCGCCCCATGCTCTGACATCTTAGATCCCTTCAACCCCCAGATAGAGTAACAAGCACCTTACCTCCTCAGCTCCGTCCTATATACTTTGGAGTTTTGTGATACCCCTCCTGTTCTCTGGGGTGACTCCATATCTCCTGCGGTAGAATTAAGAAAAGCGGTAGGCATGCCCAGGTGACCTACTGGCAGAAGCAGAAGACCTAGACTTTTACCTGGTTATTATTGCTCTGATCCTCATCTTCTTTTACCCTGATTACTAATGTGTTAACTAATAAGCCTGTTAGTCACTCATGAGGCGCTGACTGAAAAATGCTGGCATCAGGACTCTCTCCCCTTCTGGGCCTGGTGTTTCCTGGGTCCCTAGCTCTGTCCTCCTCCCAGTGAGCCAGGCCCATTTCTGTAGGCTCTTAGACCTCACCGGGGCTAATGTACTGGCTGGGTATGCTCCTCTGTTCTGAAGAGCCCCCAGTTCCTAGCTGCACCTCTGCTGGCCCTGAGTTGTTCCTTTAGGGAAGTTCCTTAGCCTCTCTGTTATTTGGTTTCTACTTGGAAGTCTGATGCCAGGACACTCTGTGAACTCTCAGGAGACTTGTACAACATTTAAAAAAGCTTGAGACACCTTGTGAAGAGCAACTGTGTGTGTGTATATATATATATGTGTGTGTGTGTATATACATAAAACTTCTAATCTGGCCATCTCTTGCTGAGAGGGAGGAAGAGTGGAAGAGAGCATTCAGGGTATGATGTGTTCATGGAACAGGCTCTGGCAGGAGCCATGCCCTCCTGGGACCTTCTGACAGCAGCCCAAGCACAGTCAGTGCTCTGGTTCACTTGAGGCCTTGGGCCTTCATTGCTTCTCTGTATAGGAGTGTCCAGCTCTTAACTTGACCTCAGCTTCCCCCTTCCTCTCTCCAGCAAGAGCCTCTGAGCCCTGGTCTTTCCTTTAGGAATTAGAGGAGCATGTCTTCCTTTGAACATTGCAGTGGAATCCTTTGAGGAGGTGTAGGAACCCTTGTTTGCCTAGGTGATAGTCTGAGAATCAGGACCCTGAGTATCCAGCTCACTGTGCTCAGCTGAGCCTTCTGCTTCTCCACGTCCTAGGTATGGACAGAGCCATCTTACCACCAATGACTGTGGGTCTCCAGGTAGCCATGGCCCTGAGTGCATTGAGATGTAGTCACTAACTGCCATGGTCTCTGGCCTCAGGGAGTCAGCTCCTCTCTGCCTCTTGCCCTCCTGGCTGGCCCCTTGAATTACAGCAGGAATCATTCACAGCCACCACCAGGAAACCAGCAGCTGAAATCCTGGACCCTAGCTGTGAACCACTCATGCTCCTGGTGACCTGTTACCTGGGCAGAAAGGAACCAGAGGCCAGTTTAACCTGCTCTGCAGCCACTATAAATAGCTACCTTGTTTCCCAGAGAGCACAGGGGGGCATTTCTATTCTAAAAGCCAGATATTTGCCCATGCTGTGAATGATGGATTCAAGCCTGTGGGCAATGCATATGTTCCCTGCTCTGGCCATCTCAAAAAGGGGCAAGTGGAGAAAGGAGCCAGTGTCTTCTATTTGTACCTACTATGTGCCTTGGCACTGAGCTAGAGAGGCATCTTTATATATCACCCTGTGTGCAGGACTTCGTGCCATATCGAGTCCTATCTAAGACCCTGTTGGTTAGAAGGCACATGGTCTCATGGGCAACTACAAAAGCCATACCCACCTTAGCTGCAGGATGCTGAGATGTGGGGTCCAGGTTAGAGATGTTCAGCTGGGGAAAACAGCTACTTAGGATCCATGAAATACAGTAGTTAAGCTCTAAGATCCTGTGAGTGAGTGAGTGAGTGAGTGACTTAAGGGTCAAGCAACAGGAAGTGGCAGGGCTGGTATTCTAATGTCCAATCCCACACACACCCCTGCCTGCCGTGGTCCTCAGAAAGCTCAGCACTGCCGAGGTCTTCTTCCCTAGAGCTCACCTGAAGATCCTGGGCACCCACATCTGTGTAGAAGGTTCTGAGCCACAGCCTCTCTTCTGCCCATGCCCTAGAGGGACAAGATGTCCTCAGGCTCATGCAGTCACTGCCCATCTGCTCCCAGAAGAGCTAAGTCATGGGAAACCATGGCTCCAGCCCAAAGTCTGTTCCCTGGGGGCACCATGTGGGGTAGCTCTGAGGAGAGACCTTAGCCATCCCTTTCTGGGACCTGGTGGCCATTCCCCTCTCAGGCAGGACCCCTACCCCCGTTTTTCAGGCTCACTGCCAATTGTGTACCCTGTGAGCCTTAACAGCCAGGAGTAGTATGGGAGAGGCCATGTGATCCCCCTCATTTAGAGCAGCCTTGTCCCTACCCATGGGAGCCCCTTGGAAAACAGCTCTTTCCCAGGCAAAGTAAGCTCCTATGTCATTGCCAGAGCAGCCAGTTTAGCTACTGGGGCAGCTGCCCTGCACAAGCTGTGACAGGACTTTTCAGTTGTTTGACACCCACTCACCAGCATATCCCATGATCTGGACATGAGGTCAACAGCTGGGAACAAAGACAAAGACTGCAGGGACCTCTCAGTCCAGAGGAGGGTGGCCAGATCATAAGCTGATCTGATCATTCTGGCGTTGGGTCCTGTGTTAGCACATAATAGGTACTCAGTAAAGGACTGCAGATCAGACCAGGATCCAGGTTATGAGTGGCCAGGGGTTTGGTGAAACAGCATTACGCATGGACACAAAGTCATTCAACAAATAATTGCTGAGTACCCACTGGATGTGAGCTGCCTCAGTGAGGAGGGAGCAGAGAGGGTGTACCCAGCCCTAGTGTCAGAGTAGTGCTATCAACAGGGTAAAGAGACCAAATATGTGGGCTTTCTTGACCATTCTGTTGCCTTGGGTCCATCTAGGTAAGTGCCCACAGAGCCTCCCACATCCACATTAGACTCCTGGGGTCCCTTGTGGTAAGCTCCTGCCAAACAGCCAAGATCCCACTGGTGAATGACCTCCTTCAGATCCTGCAGGGAGTCTCTGGGGAGAAGATTACCTGCTAATTCCAAGCACTGGAGGCCCAAAAGAGCCCTGAGTCCCAGGCTGAGAAAGGTATTGTGCAGCCTGAGGGCATGTAAGGCAGTGACCTCCCACTGCTCCATCCCTCCTGCCCTGGCAGGGGACATGGCTCAGGAACACATGGCCTCCCTGCATTTCCTGGTAATTTCGTGTCTCACTGTCTTATCCAAGTCCCCAGTGGAATAACCCACATGACAATCTGTCTGTGCCTTATGAAAGTGTGTGTGCACTTTTTATCCTTTAAAGAGCAACTTTTCAAGGTGAACAAGACACTGGCAGGTGTGGTAGGACTCTAGATGCCAGTAAGGAGTCAAGAGTCCCTTCTGCGTTTAGCTGCTGGAGTAATAAAGTGTCCATCCCACCCCACCCCTGCTACCTGTGTACAGACCCTTTGAAGCGTGTCTGTTCTTTTTTTCAGATTCAATACTGTGACTCTCCGATACCATCAGTCTTTGGGGGACTATATTAAAGGTTTTAGAGCTTGGGGAGTGGTCCAGGAAGGGTTTGCACTGGTCTTTGTGTGTTGTGTGTTCTGGTATTTGTCTGTTTTTATCTGTTTTATATTAACATAAATTTCTGTTTGAAAAACAAATACAATTTTGGCTTGATTTAAAAAAAAAAAAAAGTCTCATCAGAATTGAATTTTTTAAATTGTGCTGGATGTCACTTTGGCAGGTGGATGGAGGGTTCCAGATCCTGTCTGCCACAAAGCAAGTGGCATGGTGTTTAGAGAGTCATGTAACTTACACTGCAGTGAAGTCCTTTTAAGGATGAGCTCTAGGGGTCAAGATGTCCCATATCACATTACTTAGCATGACAGGAAGCAGAATCCCCAGTGTGCAGCAAATGGGCTGTGCAGCCTTAACACGAGTAACAGAAAATCAACTGGGGTGGGTTTGGAGAATAACAAACAGAACCGAAGAGTGGCATGGCAGAGCCCTTTCCAGTGAGCAGCTCTCCTTGTAAAACACTGCATCAGATTGACCTCTGCCCTGCCCCCTTTGTTCTCAACCCCATTCCCAGGCAGATTCTCAGGACTGGCTGAAGGTCCAGCCTGCATTCTGCTTTTGATAATCCCTATGTGGACCAACCTGGTTGGGGTGTCCCTTCCTGAACCAAGCCCTAACACCAGGGAAATGTGGACCTGATTGGCCAGCCCCAGGATGTGAGTGTGTGTGGTTCTCACCTGTATCCCACAGACTAAAAGCCCCTTTCCCAGGAATATCAGAGCAGCGAAGGAGTGCATTTGGCAGGTGGGGAAACTGACATCTCTATAGGAAAGGTTTCATGAACCATGAGACAAGGATTGGCAGAGCTTATGTATGGCGAGAGGCAGGGCAGCCTGGCCCTAGCATTGCATGAAACTTACCCTCTTTATACCTCGGTTTTCTCGTCTGCACAAGAGTCATGATAGCTCTTGTATCAGGGTGGGTGTGAGCATTATTGTGGCCATGCTGGAGACATGCTGGACACCAGCATCCAGTACTCATAACATTCAACCAATGTTAGCAGAGTCTATGACACAGAAATGGATTTATACTAAAAATCAGTGGGAACAGAAGCAAAAGGATTGAAACTAGTTCAAGGCTACCCTGATCTACATAGCAAGTTCCAGACCAGCCACAGAAAAGCAAGGTATAAAACCACACTCATGGTGTGACCCTGATGGATGTGGAAGAGCAGCCAGCAGCCCTGCATGCCTGTGGATCTGGACCATGGCAGAAAATAGCAAGTGTGCTGCACCTGAGTGATGACCTTATGATGACTGCCTGTGATTTTTTTTATTTCCACATTTTCTTTTTTTAATATTTTACTTATTTACTGTGTATGGGTATATTGCTTGCATGTAGGTAGGTGCACCTGTGTCATGCAGTGCCCTTGGAGATCAGAAGAGGGTGTTGGATCCCCTGGAACTGGAATTGCAGATGATTGTTAGCAACCATGTGGGTGCTGGGAATTGAACTCGGGTCCTCTGCAAGAGCAGTCAGTGCTCTTAACTGCAGAGCCATCTTTCCAACCCCAAATTCAACATTTTCTATAATGAGCACTATAGCTATTCATTTAAACTTAAGTTTGGAAAGAAAATTATCTCTCTATTCTGTTCTGCAAAACCCAAAGTCTACAAAATTTCATGTCTACAAACAGCTGGCCCCAGCTGGAATTTGGTGGAATTCCCAGGCGGCCAGTCTGTGAGTTTAAGATCCACATTTAGTCATGGTAGAGATAAGGCTGGGCTGACTGACTTGGTTGGGCTTTGTGCAGGCTGGGTTTAGGGCTCAGATGACTGGGGTAGAGCTAGCAGCAACCCCAGGAAGGGGGATGAGGGTGTGATCCAGGCCAGCTTTTCCCAGCTGGAACACTGCATTGGGGGCAGTGGCACAATAAAACCTTGCCAGCCTTTATCAAGAAGCAGAAGCTGATTTCCACACACTCCAGTGGCTCTTCAGCATTCTCATTTATAGGTGAAAAGACCAAGGATTCCCCATAAGGAGAAGTAGGGTTAGACCCAGGTAGGAAGGAAAAATCATTCAAAAATGTATTTGTTCACTTTTCAGAACCTGGGCTCCAGCCTTCCTCCCATGATGCCACCTGCTGCCTTGGAGCCAGGGGACATTTTCATAAATGCCATCTAATAATCAAGACTTTTATTTTTAGAAAAGAGACATTTATGGCATATATTGTAAAAGCATATCAGGCATGTTAGTAATGGAAGAATCACCTGCCAAATACTTTGTTTTGGTGATGATGGTGGTGAGGATTGAACCCAGGACCTCCCAAATGCTAGGTAAGCACTTTGCCACTGTGCTTGTTCCCAGCTCAGGACTTAATTTTAGTAAAAAAAAAACAACCACATTAATCTGGGTTCTTTAGATGTAGGCTATATAGTGAGACTCTGTCAATTAATTAATTGATTAAGGGAGGGAGGGACAGAAGGAGGAAGGGAATGAAAGCCCAACTTGAGGGCGAAAAAAAAGGAAAGAGGAAGAATTTATTGACTAATATACTGAATAGGTCGGTTCTGGCTGGCTTCAGGAATGGCTCGACCCAGGTGTTCATCACACACCTATCTCTGTCTCTCCATTCTGCTTTCCTCTAAGTTGGTGTCACTCTCGGGCAGGTTTAGCCTTTGTGGCAATCAAAGTGGCCCCAGTGCTGCTTAACTTACATCATGCCAACTTGGTAACTATGTTAATAATTTGTCTTGTTGCTGAAATAAAACACCTGACAGAAGCAGCTTAAGGAAGGAAAGCCTCGTTTTAGGTCACAGTTCCTGGGGATGCAGTCCATCCTGAAGGGGAAGGTATGGCATCAGGAGCAGGAAGTGGCTGTCCTGCTGTGTCTGAATGCTGGTACTCAGCTCATGTTCTCATTTTATATTCAGTCTGGCAATTAGGGCAGGTCTTCCCACTTCAGTTAACCTAATCTAGAAAATGCCTTATAGACATGATTTGTCTCCAATTAATTCTAGAGCCTGTCAAGTTGAAAATCAATATAAACTACCACCAGTCCACCCTTATCAACTTGACACCCAAACACTTAATCCTGTCAAGTTGAAAATATAAACTACCACCAGTCCACCCTTATCAACTTGACACCCAAACACTTAAGTCATAACCTCCCACCCTTGTTCCCTCAGACTCATGGCCATCTTACAAGGCAAAAATACATTCAGTCCAACTCCAAAAGTCCCCAAAGCCCTTAATAGTTCCAATACTGATTAAAAGTCTCATCTGAGATTCAAGGCAGTCACCTCACTGTGAGCTCCCAAAATAAAAAAAAAAAAAAGCTACATGCTTCCCATATGCAATGGTAGAGAACAAACATTCCCATCTCCAAAGGGGGGAAAATATGGGCATAGTAACAAATGATTGGACCAAAGAAAGACCATTACCCAGCAGGGCAAATACCAAGCCTTGCAGCTCCATCTCTGGCATCTGGGACTCATAATGGAATCATCTGAGCAAAGAGATTACATAGCCCTGCCCTCCAGCTTTGCTGGTTGCAATAGACACAGCCTCTCTCTTGAGTCAACTCCACCCCATGCCCACAGCTTGCCTCAGCAAACGTCCCATGGTTCCGGTATCTCCAGCATCCTGGGGTCTCCATTACAGCTTTTCACCTTCCAGCTTCATGTAATGGCCTCTCATGGACTTCAATTCTGTCACATATCTGTCCTCAACATATCTCTGGAACTATAGTATAAGACTCCATGAACCCCCTCAATCTTGAATTTTTCATGTCTGCAAAACCAGTACCATGTGAATGATAGTGCCAAGTTCTGCTATCAGCTTGGGTTGGAGTTCTTGGACCATAGTTGCAGTTGCCTATATGTGCTGACCATGGGGAAGCATTTTCCTAGGCAGTTACTTTCTAAGCAGGAACCCTCAGCCTGTTTAGACTCTCTCTCCTCTCAAATGAATTTGTGTTTTCACAATTGAGAATTTTTTATAGGTGGGGTCTTGCCCTCTGGGGACACCTTTCCTATTGTCCTACTGCAGAGTAGGAGACTTCTTGAAAGATTACAGACTCCTGGGACTGGCGAGCTGGCTTAGTGGTTAAGAGCACTGGCTGCTCTTACAGAGGACCAGGGTTTTGTTCCCAGCACTTGCATGGTAGCTAACAGCCATCCATAACTCCAGTTCCAGGTGATCTGATGTCCTCTTCTGAGAGGCATTGCATGATGGGTGCACTTACATACAAGCAGACAAAACATTCATACACATAAGATGTATATAAGTAAATAAGTAAAAATTAAAAAAAAAATTATAGACTCTTATATCATGTGCCTTGGCCACAACTCAAAACTTGCTTGAATTCTATTCCTCAGCTAACTGCACATTTTTATACCTTTCTGCCTCACTTCTTGTTCTTTTTCACTGTAGACCTGGAGAGGAATGGTGAGCAATAGCCATACCACAGCCTGAATGCTGTCCTGCATTGAAATTACCTCTGCCAAACAAATTAGCCATTACTCCTGATCTCAGCCTCACTCAAGTTCTCAGCACACAGGGAATATGCAGTCAGATTATTTATTGAGATATCATGCAAATGACCACTAACCCAGTTCCCAATAAAGTCCTTGTTCTTCCAAAGCCCCATGAGCTGGCCTCCACTGTCAGCATTTCTGCCACCTTCCTGGTTCTCCAAACTCCCACCAGAACAGTTCCTTAACCTCTGCTTATAGCACCCAGGGCTTTTCTAGCTCAAAGTTCCAAGCTCTTCCGCATTCCTCTGGCAAATCAGTTCCAAAGGCCAAAGAACCTCGTGGTTAAGTTTTCCACAGCAACAGCCCCACTTCTCAGTACCAATTTTCTATACTGGTTGATTTTCTTGTTGCTGGGATCAGGGCTTTTCTAGCTCAAAGTTCCAAGTTCTTCCGCATTCCTCTGGCAAATCAGTTCCAAAGGCCAAAGAACCTCATGGTTAAGTTTTCCACAGCAACAGCCCCACTTCTCAGTACCAATTTTCTATACTGGTTGATTTTCTTGTTGCTGGGACAAAATACCTGAAAAAACCAAAGGAAGGAGAA
>NW_008353596.1:2747378-2813351 GCF_000622305.1 Nannospalax galili
CCTCTAACACTCAAGTCAATCAATCTGTAGAGCAGACAGGCCCCTAAACAGACATGTTTGGACCAGTACAGTTCTGAGGCTGTTGGGACAGATCCAATCCAGGTACAAAGATTGTGGCATTACCATTAATACTGGAATAAAACAGCCTGACTCTTACCTTTAGTTTTCAAGAATGGGCCCAAACTCAAAGGATACCCATTCTCCCAGGTGTCTCTTGGAACTGTGCCCTGGAACTGTGCTTTTGAGCTAGGCCTCACCCAAAATTTTATTCAAAACTGTTTCTCCAGCTTCAGTTGGGGAACTACAACAACCTTGGAGCCACCCTTATCAATCTTGCCCTTCCATCCCTAGACCTTGAACATATTATACACACAATGTCAATGAAGATGTATGCACTGCCTTTCAGCACTTTGATATGTTAATTCTCAAGCATACACACAATCATTCGCTATCTTTGGGTAGAGTAACAAATTAAGGTTTTGAGGAATCAATTTCAGGTGCCCAGGTCACAAGAGAACATGACTCAGTGACTTTGTAGGGTTGGTTGTCTGGGGTTTTTTTTCAAGGTTAAGTCATTAGTCCATTTTCCGTCCCTTTTACAAAAGTCATTCCTGCACGTAAAGGCTATGGATCCTTAGTGATGTCATTGGGGTCCTTCTTTCTCCCAGGCATGTACATTTCTTCCTGGTCTCGTCTATGTATCTCTAATGTTTTAGTGTGCAAAGACAGCACCCTGGCCCCTACGAGCCTAGCGTCCTGAAACTGAGCCAGCCTCAGAGGAGTCTGACCATAGTTCCTGCATACAGGCTTCCTGTTCCCTCATTCCCTGGGGTCCTGCAGGCCAAGCAATCAATCCTCTGCAGAGATAACAATAACAGGTCCTTTAGTGAGAATTTCCTATACATGAGGGACATTCATTTCATCCTTGGGTCCTCACCAAAGCGCTCCAGAGTGGGCCCCACCATTGCTTACATTTGATAAGAAAGAAAACCAACTCTGCCTGACTGCACAGCCTCTCAAAAACCAGAGCCTTTCTTCTCTGGCTTCTTAATCATTTCTCAGCATCTTGTCCCAGTGACTTTCTAGGGCAAATAGACCTGGACCATTTGCACCTGGAATTTCATCGCAAACCACCCCTCTGCAGGTGTTCTGGTCCTAAATTACAGCAGAAGAAAGGGAAGCTCACAGACAGCAGGGTCTCTCACTGAAGCACAGCTGATCTGTGGGCAAGTCTCCAGTAGAGAGAGGGAGGGAGAGAGAGGGTAGAAGAAGAGGGAAAAGGAAAATAAAAAAAAGACCCCTGAGCCCAATTTAGCAAGCAGAGGGACAGAGCAGCAGTGAGCCCTGTCTGGACCACATGGCACCTGCCAGGGCCAGGGTCTCATCTCCACTCCCTGCAGTCTTAGCCTGGGCCTGGAAGCTGCTTTTGGCTCCTATACAGAGATGTGGAAAACATGAGTATTCCAGGCATCCAGCTATGGGAACAGAACCTGACCTTGGCTGTTAAATGCATCCAGGGAGAGGCCTCCAGAAGCCTTGGAGGATGGGAGAGGGAGGCAGCAGCAAGCAGGTCTCCTTTCTCTGTCTGCTGTCTGAAGTCTGGCCTGGCCTAGATATTTCTCCCCAGCCTGCACCTGAGCCCCTTCCTGCCTCTCCAGCTGCCTCCAGAGTTCCTGGATAGGCTTGAGCTCACACATGCTCTACCCCCTGCAGGTAGAGTCATGGTCTCCCCAAGGGACACACATCACTCTACATGTGACTGCACCCTGGAGCTGTTTGGTGAGGGAGAAGCTGAGGCTGGCCTGCTCACCTCTAGGTGGGCATATTGCAGAGGTTCCTAGTGTCCCAGCTGGCACAGGTGCTCCAAAGATCTGATGGAGACCAGCACAATGGATGAAGGTCCCTCCAACTCAGACACAAACAAGTACAAGCCAGCTTATGGGTGAGACCCAGCATAAGCTACTTCCTTCTTTGAGCCTGGGTACCTGGATCTAAGAGGACAGAATGGTGTCTGCCACCTTGTGGGTTAGGTAATGATGTCATCAGTGCTAAACACAGGAATCTGCGGCTTCAGACATCTACAGTCAACCTGCATCCAAACACTAAATGGAACATTCTGGTAATAAACAACCTATGGTTTTTTTAAATTTTTTTATATTTATTATTTATTTTTTTGTGTATTGCCTGCATGTACGTAAGTGTACCCATGTCGTGCATTGCTGGCAGAGCACAGAAGAGGTCTTTGAATCCTCTGAAACTAGCCACCATGTAGGTGTTGGGAACTGAACCTGAGTCCTCTGTAAGAGCGTCCAGTGCTCTTAACCATTGAGCTATCTCTGCAGCCCCACTTCTTCTGAGTGGCTTGATGAAATCTCTCAGTGCCCCGTTCCTTCCCTCAGGTGTGAGTCATTCTCTGTCCACACTGTGTACACTGCCCAGCCTCTAGTCACTGTGCCACCATCTGGACTATCAGCTCTACTGACATGGTAGCACAGGGCTCAAGCGTGGGTAAGCCTGGCCTACTTCAAAATGGCCCAACATAGAAGCAGTGGGTAAAGAAGCCACTGAGACCAGGACCACGGAGGGCAAAGTGACTGCTATTCCCAGACGCTGCCTGGCATGGAGGTCAGTGTACAGCACATACACTTGGATTTACATTGATGGGAAGTCTTGGAAGATGTCTCTCATGGATAAAGGAGAAGAGGCAGTTGCTTAGTACATCCCATCCTTGACTTCCCTCACCCTATACCCTCCCCTGTCCCTCCTCTGCCCACCATGGCCTGCTAGACTAGGGGAGCTTCTACCCACCACAGCCTTCTGGGCCTCCCTTCAACAGAAGTTTCAGGCTCCACTGCCTCGCTTGTGTGAAGGAAGCCCCACTTCCAGCACAGGGTCTATGACCAGATGGAACTTGATAGTCCCCACCCACACCCACCCAGTGGAACCGCTGGCATAGCACACCTCCTTCCCACAAGGAATGGAAATGGGGTGCTGAGACTAGGGGGGCCTCTTGGGGCCTGCTCTGAGTTTGCCCTGGCCCCTTGCCCCTTGTTTGTTTTGGCTCCTGGTCAAGAATGCTGGTCTGGGCTTGAGAGGCTGACCTTCTGACCCCAAAAGGAAAGTCACACTTTTGCTTAACTCCCAGGAGCAGCCCTGCATTCCAGGAGAGGCGTGGGAAGGGCCAGGCCTTCCTGACTAAGTCAGCAGAACTGCCCACAGGGATAGCCGGGCTCACCTCAGGATAGGGACTGGTTCTGGGGGAAGTTTTCCAGTACAGGACAGAAGTTCCCAGAAGGGTGTTGCTGACCTTTCCATGCAGCAATTCCTCTTGCTCTATCACCCTCTCCCCACCTCTGTGCCAGTCTCTCCTCCACAGACGGCCTGAGCTAGTTCAGGCCCCCTTTCTCTGTCCCCTGACAGATGGGCCTGCTCCAGGGATGTCACTCCACCTCAGGGTTGCTTTAGTTGCTCTGGTGGCTGTTACAGGACTGGGCTACGGGTAGCCTTGTCTGAGGCCCCAGGAAAACCGACTTTGGAGGCAGGGCAACTATTGGCCAGTAGAGAGTCTGGCCTGAGTCCTTCCAGCAGAAAGGAGCTGTCAGCCAAGGAACGGAGGGCAATGAGTAGGTGATGCTGTCTGTCCAGGTTGGCATTCTGCCTCACCACCATGCTCTTCGGCCTACAAAAATGTTCCCAGACACTATTGGCTGATGGCTCCTGAGCAGGGTTCCTGTCTGGGATTACGGAGGGGTCCATCCCCTCAGACGGCTGCTTATTCTTACCAGAAAGCAGTGAACTTGAACTTCCAAAGGACTGTTTTGGCTTTGAACTGCCCCATTGGAGAGGGACTGTTGATTTCAGAAGATGGACTGTCATTACCCTCTAGTGGCCATGATGAGATATAGCAAAGAGAGGCCTTGAGGGACTTCTTGCAAATGATCTTCAGGTAGATAAAGACAAGGAAGGACTTGCTAGACAGATGGTACAGAGTAAGGCCTGGAGGCAACTTCCTCCATCTTGGACCCATCAGGCAATACCCCCCTCCAAAAAAAGATGTAAGGAGAGGCTGATTTGTGAGGAGAAATTGTTTTTGAATGATTCTTTTTGGATTTTGCTTTTTAAAGAAAGGGTCTCCCAGTAGCCCCAACTGGCCTGGAGCTCACTATATAGACCAGGCTGGCCTCAATCTCACAGAGATCTTCCTGCCTCTGCCTCCCTCCTAAGTGCTAGGATTAAAGGCATGCACTACCATGTCCCGTGGAATATTTCTTTCTAAATAGTCTCTTTTAATCTCCCCTACCTCCCCCCTGACACCCCATTAGCCACAACTAGAAAAGTCCCTGATCTCCCAGCTAGGCCTTTACCTGGAGCTGTGGCTTGCCTGATAAATTGCAGAACTGACTCGCCAATGGTAAGAAGTTAAGTTGAGCTAAAGCAGGACAGACCATCTTCAAGGGCTGTTCACCTTCCTCATTTGTCTTCAGGAGAAGGCGCTTACCCTGGGTGTGGCTAAGATAGGCTCTAGAAGCATGCTAGGTTGGCAGTCACGGCACCTGCCATTCATGGCACCTCAGGTTCTCCTGCAGCAGGGTAGCAAGCCACCTAGAACACCTCTCACTCATGATCTGGCCACAGTGAAACTGTGAGGGCCCCAGACAGTGGCAAAGAGTCTATCTGTGCTGAAGACAGTGGCCCACCTCCTACTTCATGCGTGAAAAACAAGACAGGATGTGAGGCCACCTTCAGTTAGTAAAGCAGTGTTTCCTGTAGTTTGGATACATTTTCTTAGTGTTATCAGAAACTTTTAAAGTCGAGGCCAAGCCCAGGCTGCAATGCACAGGACAAGGTCTGTAGCCGGATCCTCTGACTCCCGACCTCCCCCATGCTCCCCCTCTGCTCCCAGCACCAGACTGTATCTCACTGCGCCAGGCTGGAATGAGCTACCAGTGCAATGTGAAAGTCTGCCATTTCCTCCTTAACTGGAGTCTTTCCCTCCCAACTCCACAGAAAGATGTCCCAGGATGGGAAGCAATCAGGAAGGGAGGACTCATCAGGACTGACCAGTCTAGGTTAAAATGGCAACAGATGGGATAGAAAATGGGCTCCTGGGTTCTCTGCTTGCTCTCTATCAGTACATTGGCACCATCCAAGCCCCTTAGCTATAGCCTTGTGGAAAAGAGAAACTCCAGTGGACTGGAGTCTCAAACAGTTGCTGGGGAAAGACATTCACACCATGCGTGCCTGGCTTTATGGAACAAGAGTCAAACCTGTTGCCCATGTGCTTCTCTCTCAGTCTGGAATGTCCTCTACCACTCTAGGCATAAACATACTGTGGTGGTTTGAATGAAAATGTCCCTCATAAGCTCCAAGTATTTGAACACTTGATCCACATTTGGTGGCATTGTTTGGGAAGGGTCATGGAAACTTTAGGAGCTGTGGTCATGTGGAGGAAGCACATCACTCGGGGTGGACTTTGAAAATAGATAGTCACTTCACATTTCCAGTCTGTCACTCTGCTTCCTGTGCCTGCTTGAAGATGTGAGCGCTGAGCCTTCTGCTCCAGCTGCCTCCTGCCATGCCTCCCTGTTATGATGGACTGTAAGCCTAATAAATTCTTCCTTCTAAAGTTGCCTTGGTCATGGTGTTTTATCACAGCAACAGAAAAGTAACTAATACAGAATTTAGTACTAGGAGTGGGGTGTTGCTGTGAAGAACCTGATCATTTAGGTTTTTGGAGGAATGTGGAAGACTTTGGAAGTTTGGACTAGAAAAGGAGTTTAATGCTGTTAGCAGAGGTTCATGGGCCATTCTAGGCTCAATATGCTCCAGAGGAAGAGGGAAATGAAGACTTAAACAGCAACTGGGCTACTTTGATAAAGCATCTGCTGTGGTTTGCCCACAGCCTAAGAGCTTGTCTGAGGCTAAATTAAAATGTAAAGAATTAATTTAATGAGTAGAAAAAATTTCAGGATGGTCTAATGTTGACTTAGTGTGGTTATTAACGGTAAATAGTATGCAGATCTACAATGGAAAAAAGAGCAAGTAAGGCAGAAAGAAATACAAAATGTATAGTCTGTATTGAAAAAAGAGCACTAAGGAACTACAGAATCCTGCAGCCAAGGCCTTCCCAGAAGAGATGCTCTCTTTGATGAGATTAAAGCCATTAAGGAGAGGCCTCTAGATTTGCACTTGAACAATGGAATGGTGACAAAACCCCACCCAGCTAAGCTTCCAGTTTATGAAAGGAAAAGACCTAAGGCATTTTCTGCTCCTATAAACTACACACACACACACACACACACACACACACACACGCATGCACGCACAAAAACACCATGCACACACATACATATACATATATACAAACACACACATACATGCACTTGCATGCACACACACATGCACACAGACATACACACGTACATATATACATATGCGTGTGAGCACGCACGCGTGCACACACACATACACACACTTTGCCTGTATCACCTCTTCGCCTCTGCTCACCTCTGTTCACTCTGTTTCCAGGCCCAGCCTACTCCTCTCAGTCAGGCTGGGTTCATCTGGAATCATTTAACTACTCCTCTGTCTCTCTCAGTAAGCTATCAGCTCCTCAAGCTTAAGGACAGTATGTAGCTTGCTACTGTGCCCCTAATGCTCCTGTAGCACTTAGTAGACACCCCACAAACATCTCTTCATGCAAACAGATGACTACTCAGTGAGTGAGGAATACACAGATGGGGAGGGTGTCCCAAGAAGGGCTTAAATCTGATGTTCTCACAACTGTGACCTCAGGCCCTGGCACAGCACAGCGGTCATCCCCATGAGGGGATGCTCTGAGCCCTTCGTGTCTTGGCCCCCTGCCTCTGCTCATCCTGCATCTTCTTCCACTTCAGGAGAGTTCTGAGGAAGAAAGGCAGGTGAGAAACATCAGAGGCATGCCAGTTGGGCCTAGAAGAAGATTTTGCTGAGTCCGGAAATCTCAATGGGTGGGAGAGGGAGGTTAGATGCCAGGCCCCTTCCTGATGGCTGAGAATTATGCCATTTCAACACTGCTTAATTTTCTCTGCCATACTGTGTTCCTGATGCCACAGGGCTTTTCTCAGCCTGGACCATGTGGACTACAACTTTATAAGTATTCTAGCCTTTAGAAACCACCACAGATAGTCCTTACCTCTTACTGTAAACCCTCCTGAACCCAGAAAGGGAAGAGATTCTTCATATACTATCCCAATGTTAGCTCCCATTCAACAAACACCCCAAATATAAATGGCCCTGTCTTATGTTCTTTGCCTGCATAAGACAAGCATCCCTGGTATAGGGAGGCAGCTGGCTCCTCCCACCTTTGATGTGGACACCAAAGTTCACAGCTGTTCATTCAAGTCCTTTCTGTGAAATGGTGATGTCCATTTGGCTGTGGTCTGTGCACATACACCTGCATACATTAAATCACCTCTGGAGCATTTAGATGGCAGTTTCTCCTTATCTGCAGTTTACTTTATGCATTTTCAGTTACCCATAGGAAACCAAAGCCCAAAGCAGGAAATGGAAAATTCTAGAAATAAACAATTTGTAAGTTTTAATTGCCCATCCTCCTTAGCATGACAAAAGTTTTAGCTGTCCCATTCCTTCTTATGTAAATGGGACTCTCCCTTTGTCCAGAGTATCCACCATATATAGGATACCTGCCTGTTAGCCACTTAGTAGTCATGTTGTTCACTGGATCAACTGTTACCTGTTGTAATGCTTACATTCAGGTAACACTTAATTTTCTTAATAATGGCCTCAAAGAATAGTGAGGGATGAGGCACCAGGGCTAAAGCACGGCAGGAGACATTAACTCTGATGCTCTGCAGCAGCACTGCATGGCACAAAAGAAAATCCACATGGCCAGGGTTTAGCTAACACACCCTCAGTTTCAGGCACTTTGGGGGGTTTTGGAACATGTCCCTGAGGACCCAGGGACCTCTGCAACCTAATGCAATCTGCATGCTCTATAAACAGCTGCTACCCTGCATTATTTAGAGAATAAAGTTAGGAGAAAAGTCTGTACATGTTCAGAACAAGCACGGTTTTAAAATATCTGTATAGGGGGCTGGAGAGATAGTTCAGCAGTTAAAAGCATGGCCTACTCTTGCAGAGGACCCGAGTTCAAATCCCAGCCCCACATGGTGGCTAGCTACCATCCATAACTCCAGAGGATTGGATAACCTCTTCTGACCTCCAAGGGCATCACATGATATGGGTGCACCTGCACACATGCAAGCAATACACTCATGCGCATAAAACCAAAAATATTTTTAAATCTATTTACAATCAATTTCTGTACCCACTGGCATGGAACCATGGGTAAGAGAAGGCCAGCTTGCTTCTCTTTGACACATTTACCTCAAGTGGACAACTATGGTCTTTCCTGACTCGCCAAAATTCCTGTCCCTTTGAAAACAGCACCTCAGTGTTCCTCAGAGAGCTGCCTTCCCAACCCCATTCTGTGGCTCATGAACGCGGATCTTGCTCCCTGAGCCAAGAGTTGTGCATATGGCCTGGCCAATCAGTGCTGCCCATGCCCACAGGGTCCTGCCCCACCCCAAATCATTATCTACCCAGCAGCTGGAAGAAATGTCATCAAATGTAAACCAGATTATATAATCCCCAGGCTTAAATCCTTCAAAGATTCTCACAGTAAACTAGAAGTCTTGCCAGGTTCTACGATGCCTGCACAGTCTGTGTTAACGCCTCAGTCTAAACATCTGGTCCAGAATGGCCTTGTGACCAAGCTAGGCACCCTCATGTCTTTTCACACCATTTCATTGGGTTTCTCCTTTCACTGGGTCTTTCTTTTGCCTTATTAGAAGAAAGAAGGTAGAGACAGGTGTGTCTCCTCTACCCTTTATCCCTAGCACCTGGCCCACAGTAGGTGCTCAGTTGAAGAAGGCTCATAGGGGTCCAGGAGAGAGATGGAGGGGCTTCACTCAGGCAACAGACACAAGTAGGTAGATGAAATATCAGTTAGTTCCAGCTGCAGTGATAGCATAAAGTTGGCCCTCCTCTGTGTTCTGGGTTCAACTAACCACGGGCTGGAAATATTTGAAAGAAAATTGAATATGTATTGAACATGCTGAATATTTGCAGACATTTTCTTTCCTGTCATCATTCCCTAAATAATACAATCTAACAACTGTTTACAGAGCATTGCATTGTATCAGGAATTATAATGCAGAGATAGCCCATCAGAAAGAATTGGAGCTCTCATCAATGGATTAGTGACCTCATAAGGAGAAAATCCAGGGCCCATGTCCTCCATCTCTGTCTCTTTTTGTCTCCGTCTCTTCACTGCCTCTCTCCTCACACATATACTCCCCCATATAAGGACACAACTAGAAGGCAGCCATACACAATGGAGGAAGAGTCTACACCAGCGGTGTGTTGATCTTGGACTTCCAGTCTTCACAGCTATATAAAATTGATAACAGCTTTTTAAGTCACTGGCCTATAACATTTGTTACAGCAGGCTGAGCTGGCCAAGATGGGGCTGTGTTATCCAGCAACTTCCGGCTAGTCAGAGATAAGCTGAAGAGGGCAAGCAGATGAGCTCATCCAGAGTAGACATTTGCCAGACAAGCAAGATGGCAGAAGGCAGAAGAGCAAGAGCAGGCATTCACGGGGAGCAGAGGGGGCGTACAGGAAATGGTGGTGACAGCACGGAATGAACAGTGAGGACACGAGGAGGCTGGTGGGTAGAGGAAGGAAGAGAGTACCATGCTTGCGCACGTGTCTAGCTTAGCGTGTAAAAGTTGATTACAAGAGGTGCCCAAGGCCAAGTAAGACTGTTCACATTGTTTTTCTAAAGGCTAACTAGATCTCACAGTAGGAAGGCAGATTGAATGGAAAGCGTTAAAAGATCTCAACATATAAGATTAACTTAGGTTACATGGTTAGGTAAGATAGGAGGCATTCCCAGAGAGTCATTCCCACATGGGCTGAGTGGTATAAGCAGAGTGTATTTGAATGGACATGTGTTTGAATGGTCGAGTGTGTTTAAGTGTCGTGTGTTATGTGTGAGTGGATGCGGGCGTAGAATTGAGTTTATATGTCTGATTGTGACTCAGAGTGCATAACTGAGTGTGGTGTATGTGTGTGTATGAGTTACTGAGAGCACATAAGTGATCAAAGAAGGGGGAGGGGTGTGAGTGTAGTAAGCATGAAGTTTGTATGTGTGTGACTGGGACTGTAAGTGATTGTGGAATGTGTGAGGGCGTGTGAGTATGCAGTGTGCTTGTGTGAGTGACGACTTATGCATCGTGTTTGAGCATGGAGTATGTGTGTGAGCTATATAAGTGCATATGGGCATACGGAGTGCATATGTGCATGTATGTGTGTGTGTGTGTGTGTTTGAGAGAGAGAGAGAGAGAGAGAGAGAGAGAGAGAATGTACAAGTGACCATGGAGTATGAGTGTGTGTGTGTGTGTGTGTGTGTGTGTGTGTGAGAGAGAGAGAGAGAGAGAGAGAGCGTATGAGTTCAAGTGCAGTGGGTGTGAGAGTGTGTGTGTGTGTGTGTGTGTGTGTATACAAAGTATATAAGGGCATGTCCTAGTTTGCTTTCTGTTGCTGTGATGAAACACTCTGACCAAAAGCAGCTTGGGGAGGACAGGGTTTATTTCAAGTGACAGTCCATCATTGAGGGGAGTCAAGGCAGGAACTCAAGGAAGAAACCTGGGGCAGGAACTGAAGCACAGTTCATAGAAGAACGCTGCTTATAAGTGTCTGTCCCCTGGATTGCTCAGCTACTTTTTTTAGCCATCTCAGGCCCACCTGCCCATGAATGACACCGCCCACAGTGGGGTAGGCCTTCCTACATCAATTAGCAATTTAAAAAATGCTTCACAGACATGCCCACAAACCAGTCTGATAGAAGAAATTCCTCAATTGAGGTTCCTTCCTACAAGATGACTCTAGTTTGTGTCAAGATGAGAAAAATTAAGCACAACTGACCCCTTGTCAACTTGACATCATCACTGTAAGCTATACCCCTTTTCATTTCTTGTCCCCAAGATCTCATGAATATCACAATATAAAAAACACAGCCCAACTTTTAAAAGTCCCACAGTCTTTAAATTTTTCAATATGTTAAAGGTCCAAGTTCTCTTTAAAAATCCAAAGTCCCTTAACTATAGGCACCTGTAAAATCTAAAACAAGTTAAATGCTTTCTTATTTTAAAAGGGAAGAGCCAGGCACACAAGCAAAACCAAAATCCAGCAGTGTAGCTCAATGTCTGACATCTGGAACACATGATCGTCCAGGCTCCAAAGGCCTTGAGCAGTCCTATTTCTCTGGTTCTTCTGTCAACAACACATGCAACTTGTCTCCTGGGCTCAGGCCAGCAACTCTCCACACCTACTTCTGCCTTGGTCATCCTATGATCCTGGCATCTCCATCCAATGTTCTGGTGGAGACTACACTTTCACCAATGACCTTTTCTGGCCATACAGTGTCAAGTCTCGGCTTCTCTCCATGACTCCTTCCTTCTGCAGCTTCCAAGACACCAAAACCAGTACCACGTGGGAGTCTCTTACACATTACTAAGTTCTTCTTCCAGCTTTAGATGCAGCCTTGGGCCCTTCTGGACCACAGCTTCTGTGTGCCAACCTGAAAAAATACTTCCCAGAAGCTTTCACCTCGACGATGCTGGTTTCATTAATCCCAGCTGACTTTTCAGCCTCAACCAGCCAATACCCACTGTCCCAGAAAAGCACAAAATGTTTCACTTCTAGGGATTCTTAATTCAACATGTAAATAAATGGCCCTAATTGGAATCTTTGAGAGTCTTTCAAACTTCCCCTGAAGCTCACAAGGCAGGCTGCCATCATCTGCATCATCTGGATTTCTCAAAATATTCTTACCCTCCAAGATCCCACAACAGCTTATTGAACTCTGAGCATGCATGACTTTTCTAGTGAACATTTCCAAATACTTCCATAGTTCTCCCAGAAAAACAGCATGGGCAGGTCCATCATAGTAATACCCCTCTTCTGGTACCAATTTCTGTCCTAGTTTACTTTCTATTGTTGTGATAAAATACTCTAACTAAAAACAACAAAAGGGTTTATTGAATCTTACACTTCCAAGTGACAGTTCATCACTGAGGGAAGTCAGGGCAGGAACTCAAGGCAGAAACCTGAAGCAGGAACTGAAGCAGAGACTATAGAGGAATGCTGTTTACTGCTTGCTTCCCCTGACTTGCTCAGCTGCTTTTCTTTTTTGAAATGATTTTTTAAATATTTATTTATTTTTATTTTACATGTTTGAATGCTTTATCTACAAGTATATAAGGGTACCCATGTGTGCAATGCCTACAGAGGCCAGAAGAGGGTTCAGATCCCCTGGAACTGGAGTAACAGATGGCTGTTAGCTATCATGTGGGTGCTGGAAACCAAACCCAGGTCCTCTGGAAGAACAGCCAGTGTTCTTAATCACTGAACCATCTCTCTTGCCCCTCAACTGCATTTCTTATAGAGCCCAAACCCACCTGCCCAGGGATGGCACCACGCACAGTAGGCTAGGCCCTTCTATATCAATTAACAATTAAGAAAATGCCCCACAGATGTGCCCACAGGTCAGGCTGGTGGAGGAAATTCCTCAATTGAGGTTCCTTCTTCCCAGATGACTCTAGTTTATGTCAACTTGACAAAAACTAACCAGCAGAGGGAGTGTACACCATGTATGTGGGGGTCACTAGGAGTACATAATTGAGTATGGAGTGGTATGTGTATGTGACCCAGCATAGTGTGAGCATTGAGTATGTTTATGTGCAAGTGTTCAAGTGAGTAAACTGTGTGTTTACAAGCTTGTGACTGAGAGTGTGTAAGTATGAAGTCTATATGACTGGGTGTATATCAGTATGGTGTATGGGTGTATTATTGAGTGGAGAGGGCAGGTGTGTAAACGAATTTCTGTAGATGGGACAGTGAGGAGTGAGGAAGAGAGAGAGGAAAGAGGTGGTGGGGAGGTCATCTGAATTGTTCCTTGTACAGAGCAGTATGGGGAGAGTTTGGAAGATTCTGGAAGGGTGGTGAGGCTAGGAAGGAGGATGGGATTCCCCTAGGGAGGGAGGCTCTGTCAGCTCCACCACATGGGATGCTGGGATGGTGGCATCCAGAGTTTCATGTCATCAACTGGCATCTTCTGGATTGATACTGTATCTTTTTATCATTCATTTTTAAGAAGCTCATGGCAGTCTATCAATTAAATATTCTATAGTTCATTCATCACTTCCCTATTAATAAGTATTCTGATTATATGTAAAAATTTCCAGTTATCAACAGCACCATTATGAGATTCTTGAAGCTGTCTTTTGGCTCATCTTCCAGTTGCTTCCATAGGATAAATTCCCCTTCAAGAAGTGTTAGTTCAAAAGGTATGTAAAGATGGCCAGGCCTGGTAGTGTAAGCCTGAAATCACAGCACTAGGGAGTCTTATGCAGGACAGCCTGGGCTACAGAGTAATGCATATTGCATACATACATGATGTAGATATAGGTGAGTACACACACATTCACACAACCAGTCACCTCTCATCAGCTATATATGATAAAAATATTCCTGCCCCTTGATTATGTGACTTTCAATTTCAAAGGGAAAATTGCCATATTTCCCTACTCCTCAAATCCTATTGTTGCTATAATTTAAATCACATAAACATGCTAAAGTAATTACTGAGAACTCATCTCTTCTAAATATTAAATTCTCCCACCCACATAGATTACATATCTCCATTATTTTATTTTCAAGTTTTCTTGTTACATTTTCCTATAGCATCCATGGATCTTGTGCTAAACCTCCATGTCTCAGGAAGCTTATCGTCTGAATGTTTCTGCTCCCAGCAATGGTGAGCAGTGTGCTAGCTTGTGTCTGACCAACTCTTCCACCTAGAACAAACATAGACAAATATGTTTTAAGCTGCTTAAGTCATCAGAGAAGCAGTGAGGCAGGCAGGGCTTAGGGTCTGCATCTGTCACTGGCTGCCCTCAGGACAGGGATTGTTCAGAAGCAGGGTCAATAGAGAAGGGACACAGTTGTCAGGTTGAAACCAGCAGAAGTTCCGGGTGCCACAAGAGCACAGAAGAATTAAATGTGGGTTTCAGGGTCTGCCAAGCAGGTGTAAGAACATGGTAAACACCCCAGGTTCTCAGTGGAGAACCCCCAAAGAACAACTCCCCAGAAGTAAAGGGCAGCCAGAAATTATTCTGATTTTAAAACAGTAGCCCCATTTGACATCACCTGGATCCTCTCCAAATGGGATCCCCCACCAGAACCAACAACATCTTCTCTCTAGTGAAACGCCATGTCTCTGAAGAGTCTCAGTGGACCAGCCAAAATGTGCCCCATTCAGAAAAATGCAAAGATAGGAATCCACCAACCAAACAAGAGTGAGAAAAATAAAACAGGCTGGAGAGATTGCTCAGTGGTTAAAAGCACCGGATGCTCTTGCAGAGGACCAAAGTTTAGTTCCCAGCACTCACATGGAGGCTAACAATTGTCCATAACTCCAGTTCCAGGGGATCTGATGCCCTCTTCTGACCTCCACAGGCATTGCATGACATGGGTGCACTTACATACATGCAGGCAATACACTCATACAAAATAAAAATAATAAAATATTTTAAAAAATAAAACAGGTATGGCAGGAAGAGAATAAACACTGAGATTGTAAAAGTCATACCACCATGGGCAGATAAAACGAGTATAAGACAGAGAACACGATGATGAGATAGAGGTCCAAGACATGGTATCAGTCAGCTCGAGCTGCATAAGGAAACATCACAGACCCACAGCTTTAAACAGTGGGCATTTGTTTTCTCACACATCTGGAGGTTGGGTGCCCAAGATGGAAGTCTCAGCAAGTTTGGTTTAATCTAGGGCCTCCCTCCTTGACTTGCAGAGGGTGTCCTGTATGGCCCGTCCCTGGCACAAGCATCCACAGTGTCCCTGGATGTTCATGTTTCCTCTTCTTAGAAGGCCTCAGTTGCATTGGATCAGGGCTTGCCCATGTGGCCTCACTGAAGTTTTATTTACTTATTTTTATTTTATCTGTATGAGTGTTTTGCGTGCCATGTACATAAATGCACCCATGCCTGCAGTGCCTGAGAAGGGCTTCAGATCCCCTGGAACTGCAGTTACTGACAATTGTTAGCCACCATGTGGGTGCTGGGAATCAAACCCAGGTCCTCTGCAAGAGCAGCCAGTGCTCTTAACCAGGGAGCCATCTCTCCAGCTCAGATTAGCTGCCTCTTTAAAGGCCCTGGGATCAGGGCTTCAGCAAGTGCATTTTACAGGGACAGAGGGACAGAATTTCAAGAGAGAAAAGCCAGGAAGCAGTATTCAAAGAGATGCAAAAGATTTCAAGTCACACCTCAAGAAATGATACCAGCCTCCAAACAAGACAAATGAATAAAAACCCATCTCATCATCCAGGGAAAATGGTGGAAACCTACAGGAGAAAATCATGTGGGGGAGGCAGGGGCACATGACACATGACATGTTACTTTCAAAGAAATAAAGAGATTTACAGCTAACTTCTCATCAGTAAACTATAGTAACAGGAAACAATGGGATATTTTTAAAGGTGATTTTTAAAACTCTCTAACATGGATTTGATACATAGTATAAACAGACTCCAAAAATAAAGACAAACTGTTGGCTGAGGGGGGTGAGGAGGAGGAAGAAGGGGACAGAGAGAGGAAGAAGGAAAGGATATCTATCACAGGACTGCCAGTGGCAGAGGCTGTTGCAGGGAGGGAGCTGCATCTGCGACCACAGACTGTGGACGCAGTAAGCTCTGGCATGTGAGTCAGTAGAGTGAGCTCAGTGGACAGAGATGCCTCCAGGGGCCAGTGCCAGTCATCCAGCCCTGAGGCTCTTTGCAGTTCATTCTCCCTAAGTCTGTTTGTGCTATTGCAACAAAATACTCAAGACTGGGGAATTTTATAAAGAAGAGAGGTTTGCTTTCCACAGTTCTGGAGGGAGACTGGGATGTCCAAGATCAAGTCACGGCATCCAGGGAGGAACTTCTTGCAGCATCCTCACATGGCAGAAGGCAGAAAGGCAGGCAGGGGACCAACACTCTGTCCTCACAGGGTGGAACAGCAAAAGAAAGTGAATGGACTCCTGCAAGCCCATCTGATAGTGGCAGCCCACTCTTGAGGGCAGGCCCTTCACAACCTGACATCCCCCCAAAGGCCTCAGCTTCAATAGTAAGCACTGGGGCATAAGTTCTAGCACATGAACTTGGGGGACACACTCAGACCTGGCACTCCACTGGCCAGCGATGCAGGTGGATCTCCTGCTGCTCACAGTCACCCCTGGCTCCTTTTCTCTGCATGCTGGACCCTCAACCCATGAGGTAATAGCCACCTCTAATCAAATGACTTTAAATCCTCTCCTGACTCCCCTGGCGCCTGGACCTGAATGCTATGTCCTGTGGCCTCTGCCTCCCGCGCAGCAAATCCACCCCACCGGTCAAGAACTGCAAACTACCCCTCCTTTATGCATACCCAATAGGCTCCCCTGCCAGCCAGGACTCCATCGGTCAATCAATCAAATAACTCCCTGCTCCTCCTCTCCTATTCTCTCCATTTGCTAGTGCTGGGAATCCAGCTGATTCACTCTCCATAACCCCACCAGAGGGTGCTGTGACCTGGGAAAGCACCCAGCAGATTGCCTTTACAGTGGTCCCATGTCCACAGCCAAGACTCACAGTGACCGCTGGAAGCCACTGACCAGGTACCAACCCCTGTGCACTGCATGCTGCCCTGTGCAGAGCCACAGCGTGTATGCCTTTCCCATCACACCACGCTCCATGACTGGAACTTTGGCAGTTTGAGATGCACCATTATCACAACATTCCTCGACCTTCTTTGAAACTTCACATGTAGAGATATTCTTACCAAGGGTCTTAGCAACCTCAGCATTGTCTTTTCTTTCTATCCGGGAAGGAAGCACTTCACAGCACCTCTAGGCTGCTTCCAGTTGCCAGTATCACTGCTTTCATGCCCTGGGGGTCGTTATTACATCAGAGAAGGATCACTTAGCACAAGCGCCATGATGTGCACAATTGATTGTGCACCAAGACCGCTTTAACTGAGAAGCACGCATAGCAAACAGTATGGAACTTGGCTAAGGGATGAGTCCTGTCCCAAGGAGGACAGAGAGGGCTGGATCCAGATTCAATTATGCTGCTCTGATGGGTGCACAATGAGAAACTTACAGTTTGCTTTCTGGAATGTTCGATTTAATTTTTTGTGACCATAGTAACTGTGGGTAAGGGGCAGGGGCTTCTGGAGTTGAAGGGGGTCCTGAACAGGGAGGAGAGGCTGGGCACCAAGGGTCTCCTCTTTCAAAGGCTGAGCACAGTTGGTAGCTAGAGACCAAGCCCTGGCCTAGTCCCTTCCCTGCTCCCTCCCAGCCACAAACAGTAGACAACCTGCTCCTCCAGGGGACAGAAAGATCCATGATGCCCATAGCAACTGGGGCCTGAAGATCTGGGGAAGACCGTGTTTGCTCAGTGTGTTTGCTCAGCAAACATTTGTAGAAAGATCCAGGTGACGAGACTTCTGAGTGTCCTCCAACATGCCCTGCAGTCCTTACAACCCCAACAGGTACGTAGGCCTGCTGTTCCCAATGTTTGCAGATGAGAAAACATCACAGCAGTACCCAGTAGAGCTTGGTGATCCCTTCCCATCCTTCACTTGTCTGATGGCCAACCCTGCACCTGGTTTCCAACACTCACTGTGGCCCCAGGGCAGTAGAAGCAGCACCATCTGATGCTGTCAGAGAGGCATGGACCAGGTAATTCGCGCATCCCCACAGCATCCCAGGGTGTTCTAATACACAGACAAGCATGTGAGCCACTGGTCTGCACCTGCCCCTCACCTCCAGGATAGGACCGAGGAAACTGCCGTCTGGGTAAGTCCTGACACCCCTCTGCAGACGCACACCGGGAACCTCAGTATGGAAGACTTTGGACCCAAGAGGCCCATGTTAACTGACTTTGTGACTTAGAATAAGTTTTGTACCTGTTGCACCCTTGGATTTCTCCCTGTCATCTTTGTGGAAGGAGGAACTATTGTGTCGAAAGAACGGACCCCCAAGAATAACCACGGAATCCAGAGGGCATGCAAGAACAAAGAGTCTTTATTCAGGCTTAAGCTCAGGCTCTCAGACATCACCAATGCAATGGATCTGTGCTGAGAGCCACAATCACAGGGGGTGATTAGAGGCACCTCCACACAGCACTTTATAGGTTTTAGACAAAGGGAGGAGGGGAATAACAGTCACACTTTGATTGGCCCGAGGAGCCCGTGCGTGCCAACACACTTTTGAATTGATTGGTTATAAGGGATGCAGTCCTGGGGGCTTCTCACTGGTGGGTGCTACTCTCAGAGCTGTGGAATGTGCTGACTGTTATCTGTAGAGCCAGAAGTCTCTGTTTTACCTTATAAGGCTGCTATATGTCTGGGCTTGCTTCACCTATAGCCTCCTGGGGTGGGGGTGGCAGGTGGAGAGTACAACATGCCTGCGCATGTTCAGGCTTGCCGGAAACAGCTAGTGAGAATGGGGTCAATATAGTTTGTCTTTTTAACCAAGCAATCAAGCAGTTTACAGAAGCAAAAAAGAGCAGTTACTCCTAGAGAGTGAGGGTGGTCTCCTGGGATTAAGGGAGCATAGTCCAGGGCAGGGGAAATTTAAAAGAAACCAAAGACAGTGTGGCTTTTCATCAGGACAGCTGGGGCTACATGGAGACCCTGTCTCAAAAAGACCAAAAAAAGAAAAAAGAAAAGAGAAAAGAAAAGAGAAAAGGTGTGTGGGGGGGAATCATATATTTCATAAGTGTTAATTTACAAAAAATGTGTAATGAACTCCTACAACTCAATGTAACTTTTATAGCATTACTACTTTATAGCATTGAAATAATAACAAAACAGATAATTCTCCAAGGAGGACATGCAGATTTCCTTGACTATTCCTGAATGGTCAACATAAAAGCAGCATTCCTCCCCCAAGGCCGCACAAAGCCCTCCTTGCTGCAGGAAAATTAAGTCTAGCCCTTGCTGGTTTTGTAATACAACCTCAGCAAGAGATGAGAGAGACTCTTGTAGATGACAGATTGAGTTTTCAAGTCGCTCAATGTCCAGGCCAATGGCAGCCCTTAGATCTGAATAGTATTTGCCCTGAGTAATTAATGAAGCCGTCCCTGTCCCTATCCCTGCCAAGCTAGTACCCAGGAGCAAGCTAAGAGTGAGGCTTGCGGCAGTGACAAGTTCCTGTCACCTGCGAGGGAGACCAACCCTCCCCTCGAGGTGACTGAGGAATACATCCTCATCGTGATATAAGGAGCCGGGACACCAGGCGGACAAGGACACAAAACCCTCCAGTTTGTTTGAGGACCGCAGTAGATGCGCAAAGAGTTAGGCCAGTGGAACATGCCCAGCAAGTGCCATTCTGGGGGATCATGTACTCAGATGGGTCACTTAGAGGGAGGGTCCCATTCCAAAGGGTCGCTCTATCCTCACGTTTCCAATGCATAGCCCTCACCCAATCACCTGTTGTAGTGTTAGAGATGATGGGGGGACTGCCAGTGGCACTGATTTGGCTCTTTTGTCCGAGCCACATCGGCTTTCACAGTTATCCCTTTGTAGTAGGGAGGTGTTATGTCGTAACATAACCAGCACAAGCTAGTGAGATCAGGCCTCATGGTATTCAGGACCAAGTACGTTTGTTGCAGCAGATCCACCATGGGATGCAGTCCCCATCTAAGTTGGGCTCGGGGTGGAGTCTCCCTGTCCCTGGTTCAAGCTTAGGTGCTGAGGTCAGGGGTTGCATGGGTGTAGAGTTTTGGGAGACTTTGTGGCCTGGGGTTCCTAGAAGTAGGGTTACAGTGGAGTGAAGTTTTGAGATTGTTGCCCGTGTGGGGCACGTAGGGGGGTTAAGTATTTTGTTAGGACCTATTACCGATGGTTGCTCTATCTGTTCCAGCTTTAGTTTAATTATGATGGTGGAACCAGCATGTTCTCCATATTTATAATGTACCATACTCCATCTTAGGCCATTTTGCCAGCGCCCATCTTGTTTTCCTTCAGCAGAGAATGTGACTTTTATTTGGTCTAGACTGTGTGGCCCACAGAGCTGTTTCCCTTGCGGGATGGGCCTATACTGGATGGGGTTAGTATGGGCAAAGGAAACTAAATCTGTCTTTTTCACTGGCCATCTCCATTCCCCGTTGTTGGAGGTAACATAGTCCCAACTTTTGCAGAAAAAGGACTCCCAGCCTCCACATTCCCTCTTGTTCTTATGGTGGCCCGGACATGCGTAAAACCCATGTCTCCTAGCCAGGTCCTGTTGTGCTGAATTATAAACCTGATTTAAATCACGCAGACAGAAGTATAAGTCAGGCCAGCAGGTGCCCTCAGGGGCCATGCGTACGATCTGGCTTAGAGCATCATGTGTCTCCCTGTCTAAGAGAAACCAGGTTAACTTGCACGGCATGTGGGGGTTGCCTTCTGTTCTCTCAGGATGGTAGGTCAAGAATATTAATAGGAATGGTCAATATATTTTAGGGGCCCACTTGGAGTTTTAGCTTAAGGGGATTATGCGGGTCAGGCGAGGCAGTCCATTTATCCTCTCCTGGAGACTTGGTCAACTCAGGGTCTGCTGTCTTGGCATGAGAGTAGTGGATCCAGGAGGTGATTCCATCGACCTTGAGAGCTGTTGGAGTCGTCAGGATCACGGTGTAGGGTCCCTTCTAACCAGGTTCCAGGGTCTCTTGGCAATGTCTGCGGACGTAGACCCGATCGCCAGGCTGGTAGTTGTGGGGGGTAGAAAGGGGAACAGTCTCATAGATAGCTTTCAGCCGGGGCCATACGTCCCTATGCGCCCGAGCCACCACCTCTAGAGAATTAAGCAACTGTTGGTTATCAAACTCAGCAATTCGTTCAGGTCTTAGACTGGGGAGGATGGGGGGTCTTCCAAACATGATTTCATAGGGGGGTCAATCCTAGCAGATAGGGTGAGTTTCTCACCCTATACAGGGTGAAGGAAAGGAGAGCCACCCAGTCCCCACCAGTCTCCATGGTTAATTTGGTACGGGTCTCTTTTAGAGTCCTATTCATCCTCTCTACCTGTGCTGAGCTCTGGGGCCTGTACGCACAATGTAATTTCCATCTTGTCCCCAATATCCTAATTCCTGGGTTACCTGTGATGCAAAGGCTGGCCCGTTGTCGGAGCTCAGAAGGGCTGGGACGCCATGCCTGGGTAAGATGTCCTCTAGCGGTTTCTTGGCTACCACCTGAGCAGTCTCATGCTTGATGGGGAAGGCTTCAGTCCATCCTGAAAAGGTCTCTACCAAAACTGGTAGATATTTGTAACCATACTTGCCTGGTTTAACTTCTGTAAAGTCCATCTCCCAGTGGGCCCCTGGTCTAGAGCCCCTCATTCGAGCCCCTTGTTCCTTAGGATGGTTCTCAGCATTGGTCAGCTTGCAACTAAGACATGCAGAGGCGACTGCATCAACAAGTGGGTGGAGATTCAGGACTTTTAAATGAGCATTTCTTAAAAGATCAGCTGTTTTTCTGGTGACCAGATGAATGGTTCAGTGGATATATGTGAGGAGGTCCTTGGCTAAATTGTTTGGCAGAATAATTTTACAGTTTCCTGTGGTGGATGTGTGTGAGGAGGTCTTTGGCCGGCCAAGTCATTTGGCAGAATAATTCTACAGTCTCCTGTATGCCACCAAACCTCGATCTTTTGGGTCATGGGAAGTTTGTGTATCAATTTCATATCCTCTTGGGAATAGTGAGGCTGATCAGGTAGGATGGGGGGCCAGGATTTGGCAGCTAGCTTGGCAAATTCTGGAAGGCCTCCAAAGCTACTTCTTTGGCAACCCAGTCGGCTCTCTCATTTCTCTGAGCTATGGGGGGTGTTAGCTTTCTGGTGCCCGGGGCAGTGGATAATAGCCAACTTCTTAGGCAGCCATAGAGCTGCCAACAAGTCAAGAATTTCTTTATTATTTTTAATAGCTTTTCCCTCCGCTGAGAGCAGCCCCCTTTCCTGGTAGATGGCTCCATGCACATGTGCTGCAGCAAAGTCATATTGGCTGTCTGTGTACACATTCAGTCGTCTGTTCTTTCCAAGCCTAAGGGCCTCAGTCAGAGCTATCAGTTCGGCCCTCTGAGCCGAGGGTTCCCTCAGGCAAAGCCGCCACCCAAACGGTCTCAGTCTCAGTTACCACCCTCGCCCCTGCATACCTCTGCCCATCCTTCATGAAACTGCTACCATCAGTGAACCAAGTAGCTTCTGCATCGGAGAGTGGCTGATCGGTCGGGTCATTTCTGAGCCCATGTACCTGGCTCAGGATCCCCACGCAATCATGCTGGGGCACGTCCAAGTTGGGGTCAGGCAGCAGGGTGGCTGGATTAAGGGCGGTGCTTGGGAGGAACCGAATTCTTGGAGGGTTAAGAAGTAAGCTCTGATAATGGGTTATTCGGGCGTTGCTCAACCAACGGTCCGGTAGCTGCTTAAGAACTCCCTCAATAGCATGAGGAGTGGTGATGTGCAGTTCTTGCCCTAATGTCAATTTATCCGCATCTTTGACTAGAAGGGCAGTAGCAGCTATAATACGCAGACATGGTGGCCATTCTGTGGCTACTGGATCAAATTTTTTTGACAAGTATGCCATCGGTCTATTCCAGGGTCCTAATGTTTGAGCCAGGACTCCTTTGGCTATTCCTTTCTTTTCATCTATGTAGAGGTGGAAAGGCTTGATGACATCAGGAAGCCCCAAAGCTGGGGCTGTCAGGAGGGCTTGCTTAATTTTGTTAAAGGCCTTTTCTCTTTTCCTCCCCGTCCAAACGAACGTCTCATTCTCTTTTGTAGCCTCATAGAGAGGCTTAGCCAACTCAGCAAACCCCGGGATCCAGAGGCGGCAAAATCCTGCTGATCCCAGAAACTCCCTCACCGCTCTCCGGGAGTTTGGGACCAGAATTTTCAGCACCATTTCTTTCCTGGCATCTGTGAGCCATCTTTGTCCTTCCTTTAGAATGTACCCTAGATAAATCACTTCTCGATGACACATTTGTGCCTTCTTAGCGGATGCCCGATATCCTAGCCTGCCCAGAGTCTCCAGCAAATCCCTAGTTCCTTGCTGACATAGTACAGCGTCATCAGCAGCTATCAGGATGTCATCTACATACTGTAATAGGGTGAGCTGGGGGTGTTCCAGCCTGTACTCACCCAAATCTTCATGAAGTGCCTCATCAAAGAGAGTGGGCGAGTTCTTGAATCCCTGAGGCAGGCGAGTCCAGGTCAATTGTCCGTTGAAACTGACCTCTAGATCTTGCCATTTGAAAGCAAAGAATGGCTGACTGTCCTTGGCTAAGGGCAGGCTAAAGAAGGTGTCTTTTAAATCTAGTACAGTATACCAGCTCCTGGAGGGCAGCAAGGAGCTCAGGAGGGTATAGGGATTAGGCACTGTGGGATGGATATCCATGACCCACTTATTTACTTCTCTCAGATACTGTACTGGCCGGTAATCATTTGAGTTTGGCTTCTTCACCAGGAGGAGAGGTGTATTCCATGCAGACCTGCAGGGCACTAGGATGCCCTGGTCTCTTCGCCTCCAGATGTGTGGGGTAATCCCTGATCTGGCTTCATGGGACATGGGATACTGCTTCACCCGAGCCGGAAGGGTTCCTGGTTTCAGTTCCACCCAGATGGGTGGCCGGTGGGCTGCCAGCCCCATCCCTCCAGTCTCGGCCCAGGCCAGGGGAAATTCCTGCAGCCAAACAGAAATCTCCTCCATTGGCTGCAGGTCCAGTTTTTGGTGCAGTTGATACTCGTCTTCCAGTTGCAAGGTCAGTACCTGAATGGGGTGGCTGCCTTTATGTATTAAATGAACCCCATTAGGTGAAAAATGGATTTGGGCTCCAATTTTGGTAATCAAGTCTCTACCTAAGAGTGGGTAGGAGCAATCTGGCATGACTAGGAAGGAGTGGGACACCCGGCCCGTGCCTAAGTTCACTTTCCTTCAGGTGGTCCATGAATATTGGTTCATGCCAGTCACTCCCTGTACCCAAGACCTTTTGTTTGACAATTTCCCTAGGGTCTCTGTTAACACTGAATGTTGAGCACCTGTGTCTACATGGAAACTCACAGGTGTCCCCTCCACTCTGAGAGTTACCCTAGGCTCGGGGAGGGGATCCGAACCCCGTCCTCCCTATTTACTCCATTCCCCAAGCTCCAGGACTTGTATTCCTTCACAGACCTTCTCCTGCCTGGCCACTCTTTCTGGACATTCCTTCTTCCAATGGCCCATTTTCTTACAATATGTGCATTGTTTTTTTTTAACAATTTTGGTCACCCTTCTGGGCATCTCCTACCTTGTTCAGCAGATAGGCATCGCAGCTGGTGTTCTCTTTCACCCGGGGAACTGGTCGACACGGCCAGGAGAATCTTGGCAAAGTCGCGGGTCTGCTTGGTGCTGGCAGTGGCGGCGACCCGTGCCTGCTTGTCCTCAGGACTCTCTCAATGATTGTAGACTTTCTTGGCCATTGCCAGAAGCTCTGGCAGGGTTTTATCTGCCATTCTGTCCAGTTTCTGCAATTTGCACCTAATATCAGGTGCTGACTGGTTCACGAATGCCAGGATCACTGCATTCTTATTCTCGGGTGCTTCCGGGTCCATTGGAGTATAGGTACGGAACGCCTCAAGGATCCTTTCTAGGAATGCTGTGGGTGATTCTGCTCTCCCTTGCTGCACACCACTAATCTTGGCCAAATTGGTGGGATGCCTTCCGGCCACCCAGAAACCCCCCATTAGAGTCTGGTGTTAGACCCGGAGCCTCTCCTTACCTTCAGCCACATTGAAGTCCCAATTCGGCCTAACCAGGGGAAAGGCTTCACCTATCAGGGCCTGATTGGTGGTGGGATTCCCATCCATCCCAGGGACCAGCTTGCGGGCTTCAACCAGGATCTGGTCTCTTTCTTCAGTGGTGAACAGGACCTGCAAAAGCTGCTGAATATCATCCCAAGTGGGCTGGTGGGTAAACAAAACAGATTCTAGCAAATCAATTAGACCTTGGGGCTTTTCAGAGAATTTAGCTGTTTGCAGCTTCCAATTGTAGAGGTCGCTAGTTGCAAATGGCCAATACTGCATCTGTTGGTCCCCTGCTTCAGTGAGCGGCCCCATAGCCCGAAAGGGGAGGACAGTAGAGTCTGCCACCAGCAGTGTCTGCCCCCTTTGGATACTCCTCTGTGTCTGGGAAGGGTGTTCTTCCGCCTCCTGGGGTGGGGCTGCCTCCACCTCCCCCGGGGTGTCCTGAGGCTCTGCTGTGGGACAGGCTGATAAGGGGGTGGCTCAAGCAGAAGTTCTTCCCCTGTGCCTCCTTGCAAGACAGGGTAGAGAGGGGCAGAGGATTTAGTTTCACTTCTCTGCCTCTCATCCTCACGCAGGGTGAGGACAGTTGGCTTTGGGCCAGTGGGGGGAGGAGGAAGGAATGGCTTTAACCATTTTGGAGACTCCTCCATAACCTGCCAAGTCATGATGTAAGGGACCTGATCAGGGTGGCCTGGATGGCCATAAATTATATCCTTTACTCTGTAGATGGTGCACAGGTCAAACGTCCCTTCTTCAGGCCAACCAGCCCCAAAGGTCGGCCATTCATTCCCGCAAAACATAAAGAGCTTCCCTTTCTTTACTCTTAACCCCAGGCTATCAGCCTGGGCTTTGAACTCCGAGAAGCGATCCTGGAAAAGGCTAAGAGGAGTTACTTGGTTCTGTCCCATCTCTTCTAATGCAGTAAGAGTCACAAACACAACAAAAAGCACAAACACACAGAAAAACAACACATGGTTGGCACCTTAAACTGAAAATAGGATGATGGCCTCTCACCTCCTGGCGGGCACGACCTGCTCCGTCCTTCCAAATTTACCAAGGGGATCCAATCCCCACCAGGTGGGTCTGGGACCTCTCCCAAGTCCCATGGCCTGGGAGGCATGCCCGCCTAGACCTCCAACAGGCAATCTCAAAATGGGTCCAAAAACCAGACGCGTACAATTACAAAAGACACAAAGACAAGAGACACTCACCGATCAGATCAGGCAGACTCAGTGCTCTGGGGTCCCATGGGGGGGGGGTGTCTTGGGGATCCCAGACAAGCCCCCAATGTTGTGCCCAGAGAATGGACCCCCAAGAATTACCACGGAATCCAGAGGGCATGCAAGAACAAAGAGTCTTTATTCAGGCTTAAGCTCGGGCTCTCAGACATCACCAATGCAATGGATCTGTGCTGAGAGCCCCGATCACAGGGGGTGATTAGAGGCACCTCCACACAGCACTTTATAGGTTTTAGACAAAGGGAGGAGGGGAATAACAGTCACACTTTGATTGGCCCGAGGAGCCCGTGCGTGCCAACACACTTTTGAATTGATTGGTTATAAGGGATGCAGTCCTGGGGCTTCTCATTGGTGGGTGCTACCCTCAGAGCTGTGGAATGTGCTGACTGTTATCTGTGAGGCCAGAAATCTCTGTTCTTATCTTATAAGGTTGCTATATGCCTGGGCTTGCTTGATCTGTAGCCTCCTGGGGTGGGGGTAGTAGGTGGAGATTACAACATGCCTGGACAGGTCCAGGCTTGCCTGAAACAATGCCTGAAACAGCTAGTCACAATGGGGTCAATACAGTTTGTCCTTTCAGTAATCAAGCAGTTTACAGAAGCGAAAAAGAGCAGTTAGTCCTAAAGAGGGGCAGGGGTCTCGGGAGTCCAGGGCAGGGGGCCAAGGAGGAGGGCTTCACAGAATGTTGATTTGGGGATCAGATGTAGTTTGGTACACTTAAAGGAGGAAATCAAGACGAGGGCAAGCAACAGAGGTTAGGCAAAGCATTAGGGTGACCCATGAGGAAGTTAGGCCAGGACAGATACCATCCAATTTGCATTTTCCAACACTGTAGGTTGGAATGGGGGCAGGGGGCTGAACTGATGAGGAGGCTGTGCTGGTAGCTCTCACCACCTGCTCTGGGCCATACTGCCTAGGTTCAAATCCCCATTCTACCCAACCCCATGACTGTGGGACCTGGGACAATTGGCTTAACCTGCTGATGCCTTGATGGCCTGATCTGTCAAAGGAAGATGAACAGTTGCTGATTAAGGACCTGTGTGAAATCTTTCAGAGTAAGAGCTCCACCCATGAAGCCTGTACGCCCATCACTGGCAGAAGCAGGAAGCCTGGGCAGTGCAAGCACTCCAAAAACCAAGACAGTGCAGTCAGTGAGGGCCTTCTGTGAGTCGCTCTGGGGACAGTACGGTCCTCTGTCACATTAGGACAGACCTCCCCTCCCATTTGTAACACCTGCTAGAAATGCTGACCCTGTTCTCCCTCGGCCCTCAGCCCAGGCCTGCCCCCATGACCCAGCTTCCTGTTTGTGATACCAACACTGTGGGGAGGAAGTCAGCACCCCACCCAAGGCTGGAAGGCAGGAATGTGGACCTGCTGACGTCAAAGCTTGTTCCAGTTCTGGGGAGATGGGATGGGAAGGGCTTCCTGCTGAGCTCTGAAGGAGCTGGCTCTATGGGAGCCAGCCCAGGAGCCCAGAGCTTTCTCTGCAGGATGCTGTGAGGGTGAGCCCAAGTCCCACCCCTGCACAGCTGCGGGCACCCTGGGCCGACCACCTCACCCTGGCAAGCTTCAGTTACCTCATCCATAGAATGGGGACGACAACACACATCGAGCAGGGGTCTGAGGGAAGCCCCTGCCAAGAGCCTGGTCCTAACTGAGGAAGGCACAGTAGGAGATTCTTGTCTCAAGAAGGACACGAGCAGGCTGAAGAGATGGCTCAGCAGTTAAGAACATTGGCTGCTCTTACAGAAGACCAGCATTCGGGTCCCAGCACCACATGCTGACTAACAATCATCCTTAACTCCAGTTCAGGGGACCAACGCCCTCTTCTGTCCTCTGTGGGCACTGCATGCATGTAGTACACTTACAGACAGGCAAAACAGTCATACACATAAAATAAAATAATAAAATAAAATAAATATATATTTTTAAAGGACACAAGTTCCTGGAATGGGAGCTGCCTCGACTGCTGTGGGCACCTACAAATGTCCACCCAGCTGGTAAAGCAGGGAGGGAGGGGAAGCCCAGCGACAGAGGCAGGAAGCATTTCCAGGGGTGACCAGGAGGAGCTTTCCCAGCATTTATGCTATGATTCAAGCTGAAGTCTGAACCTGGGCACTTCCTGGCTCAGTGACTTGGTTTCCCCAACTCTGTAGAAGCATCACAACACAAAGCCTACTTCTCAGCCTTGAAGGGGCATTAAGGCAAAGCTAATGTGTGCCTTCAAGGTCCTTCAAATGCCATGTATGGGGTCTACTCTGCACTAGTGGCCTGCTATGCACGTCCTTGCTGCTATTGATTCTCAGCTGAGCCTAACAAAGTTAGAACTACTATTGGTCCCATTGTACAGAGCGATAAACAGACTTGGAGGGAAGGAAGTTACCCACGATCACAGAACTAAGAAGTAGCAGAGCCAGCAAGAGACTGCCCGCCTTGCTGACATCAGCAACATGTCCTCCATTAGAGGCACCTCCACACAGCGGCAGGCCACCCCAGCGAGTAGTTATTTCGGAGTCCCCTACCCTAGTCTACCCATGGAAGGTCTTCTGGTCCACTCTGACAACCTGACTCGCTGCTTCCAAACTTGGGGACCTGGGACATGGCAACCAGGCACTAGTGTGCTCTGTCTTCTGTAGTGGACTGCCTATGTCCCCAGGCACCAGGCCAGGTCTGAAGTCTTGTTGTCATCTGCCCCACACACCTAGAAGGCTATGGTCTAGGTTCTTCATCCTGTGAGCCTTGTCTTCCCCAGTTTAGTCCTGGGTGAGGGCATGTGCAGCCTAGGCAGGCCCAAGGATACCCACAGGAGGGCAAAGCCTCATGACAGCAGGCACCCAGGAGAAGAGACCATGAGTGGGCCCTCACTGGGCTGCCTTCCCTTCTCCACCCCTCTTTCTCCAAGACACTGCACAGCCTCATTTGGCCAGGGATACCTGGGTTAGATCAGACTTGGCTGTTCCCTAGCCAGGTCGCCTGAACCAGGCCCATCTTTCCCTGAGCCTGGGTTTGCTGGCATAAACATAAGAGCACTAGCTACTGATGAAGACCTTGTGTCTTTAAAGTGTCTGATAGTGTCTGCTTAGTAAACTCTGGCCATGGCTCTCCTAGTCAGAATTGGCTTCGACTTGTAAGGAAACATTTAGATCCCATGGAGGGGCTCCTTGGGGGACCCTAAGAGCCTTTCCTCATGTTCCCAGCAGGTGGCAGCAGAGGCACCTATTGGCACAGAACTAGTTCTCTCAAAGAACTACTTTTGTTGGTTTTCTAGTTTCTTGCAGTACTGGGGATGGTGCTCCACCTTGAGCTGCACCCCCAGCTCTTATAGAGTTTCGTGTCAATGGTGATAAACCAAGTTTAGGGATTGATTGAGGTGTCCTGGAGGATTTCTAAATCACTAATCCTAAAGGCAGATGCTTCCTGGGCACCTCAACGAGGCTGTCAGATCCACGCCTGTGGGCAGAAGCAGAGGCCTCAGCCTGGGCCCCTCCTCCTGCCCTGCTTATGGCCCTCTCTTTTGCCTCCTCTGCTCTCTTCCCCCTTTCCTCCCTTTCTTCCTGCTCTTCTTCACATGCCAGTTCACAACTACTGTGTGTGTGCTTCACACCCACTGTGCAGTAGCTCTGTTATGTCTGGACTATAGAGATACAAGATAAAGTGAGGTGGGCCAGAAAGATGACTCAGACACTGAGCACTGGCTGCTCTTGCAGAGGACCAATGTTCAGTTCCCAGCATCCACAGGGCAGCTAACAACTGTCCCTAATTCCAGTTCCAGGGGACTCAATGCTCTCTTCTGGCCTCCACAGGCACTGCAGGCACATGGTGCACTTACATTCATGCCAGCAAAACACTCATACATATAAAATAAAGATATATAAATATTTTAAAGTAGGAAATAGGCAATAAATATATAAAAGAAGACCCTTCGGATCCTGGCAAGCATCAGGTTGGTGCGACACGTGACCAAGGAGAAGCATGAAGGAGACAGGGAAGTGGCCGGGGGAAAGGGGAGCCAGGTAGAGAGAGATTCAATGCTCAAGTGATGCCATGAGGACAAAGAGCTGGTGGCCATACTTTTCAAGGGTACAGACTAAAGGTCCATCAACTTGCTGCAGGACAGCCACAGCCCCGAAGAGCACTTACTAGGTTCTCAGAAAAGAAACTAGGAGCCACCGGCAAAGCAGGTGGGCAATGAACAGCAGCATTTATTTAGCCTGTGCTGTGTGCCAGGCGCTCTGCTGGGCTCTTGATGTGACCATATGCACATTATCATCACTCAGGAGGATTCTAGAGGTGATGAAATCGGGGTCTAAGAGGGAGGTGACATGTCCAAGTCAGATCTGAGCAGATCTGAGACTTGAGCCCCAGTCTTCCTGTGAAGGTAGCTGGTGTCCTGTGTACCAGAGGCCTTGGAGCCAATTGGAGGCCCCTCCTTCCTTGGGCCCTGCAAATTCTCTTGAGGAAGCTCCTTGGGATCCTTTGAGCCCATCCAACAAGACCAACCTGCATCTCACTGGAGCCTTACTCTCCTACAGGACCCCACACACACACACACACTGTTGCCTCTCCCTAGGTGGCTCCACTCTTTCCCTCCTCCGTGACCAGTACCCAAAGTCACCATATTCAATTGGGCATGTTTGTCTCCCCCATCAGATGCACGCTGTAGATTTCTCTAGCCTCGTACCTCAACCCCCAAACCTACCCCTGCACCCCACACTGGTCCAATTACTCAGCCTTTCCTCTCCAGAGCTGAGCACTGTGCATGCATGAAGGGCTCTGTGAAGGTGGGTAGATAGGTGAGTGGATGGAAGACCTTGACTTGAGCCTTTGCCAAGCCCTTGACCTTCAGGAAAAAGGTCAGAGAAAAGATGGCAGCAGTGGTCCAGGCCAACAGCCCCTCCAGTGTGGGGGCCATCTGGGACAAGGGAGTGTCAGTGCCAGGGACAAGCCATCAGCAGTCCTGGTGATGTATTGTGTGTGCAGAGCAGTGATTAGTGAACCCCAGAACGTGACCTGGAGCATCTCCTAGGGTGTAGAGGGTGGGGTCCCCTGAGCTTGGCGCAGGCCAACTAGAGTGTGAGGGTCTGACTCAGCCAGGAGCTATGGGAGCTTGGGAAACAGTGCAGACACCATCCCTGCACAAGCAAGGCTTGGGTCCAGCCTGAAGGACTCTCACTTGCTGTGCCATGCCCAGGTCTCACCATGTTCCTTGAAGCAGGTGGACTCCACTGCTGGTATAGATGAAACAGCTAATACTTGCCTTCTGGAAGAGATTTGTTCCAGACTCCCTCTCCAGAAAATTGCAAGGCTGGGTTAGGAGACCAGATCATGGTGAGCCAGGTACCCAGTCTGCTTTGTGACAGGTGCTAATGTGGTTCAGGAGGGAGTTAGTGATGCCCTGACTCCCTGAAGGGTCAGAGGCTGGGGCTACAAGGCCTGCGGAGCCAGCCTCAAGGAAGTGCTAAGTATACACTCCAGCTGATCCCTCCAAGCTGCCTAACAGGCCCAGTGACCCCCAGATGCAACCTGGTATGCCAAGCTGTTCACCAAGACTCTTAAGTGGTCCCTACTCTAGACCCTGGAGCTCTTCCACCCCCTGATCTTAGCAGACTTCTCCAGCCTTGTGCCCCCCAAACCTTGCCTGCCCACTCCATACCCCTATTGCTGACATTTCACTGAACAAACAGCAAGACTCCTCTGAGGTCTGCACACCCTCACCCAGGCTATGTCTTCTGTTCCTCTGTTGGGATGACTTTCTTAGATTGCTCCCCTATAGCTTCAAGATCTAGCTCTTGCTTTGGGAGCCCTGGATTCATGGCCTCTGATAGCTCACTTCTGGGAGAATAAGGGCTCTCTCAGCCCATTCTGCTCTGATCACAGGCTCTGCAGAGCTCTGCTCTATATGATGCCCTGCCTTTTGCCTGGCCATCAGCACCAATTCACTTGTCAGCCTCAACTAGATAGACTATCAGAGCCTGACTTCACCTCTCCCTCATCTGGGTGTCTACAGCACTGGCATCTTTGTTTGTGGAGGGGAGGAAAGAAGGGAAGGAAGGAGTCCCTCATGATCTGCCAAGTACCCTGGCACTGGTGTTATTTTATTGAAGAGCTGGGGCAGTGGGGAAGTTTTACAGACGAGGCCAATGCATGAAGCATAGGGAGCAGCTTTGTAGGCCCAACATGTACAGATCAAAGCGGTGAAGACCATAGTACCAGCATAGGAATGTGGGCATACGGGGAAGTTTATTCCAGGGAAAAGTCCCCAGTTCTGGAATTCAGAAGGATATGGTGCCACAGGTGCACACCTGAGGGGGGGGGGAGAGAGAGAGAGAGAGAGAGAGAGAGAGAAAGAGAGAGAGAGAGCCCTTTCCACATCTCCCTTAGCTTACACTGCAAGGGGGCACATTGCTTGCAGTGTGTAAGCATGGAGGGTGGGCTGCATCACCCCAGACTCTGCACCCACCCCTGGTCAGCGCTATCCTGAGCTCCCACTTGGCACATAGCTCCTCATCCCTTCCTGGCAGAAGACAGAGCCCAGTGTTCATATGAGAAACCACTGGATAGTTTTCTCTGGGCCATCTTGTATCATATGCCTGCTCCCACAACCAATGTCTATAGCATTGATTAGACAATCTTGGGTCACATGACCACCCACAAACCAATGCCTGTGGCCAAGAGAATGGTTCCAGCTGCCAGAGCTGGGCTCTGAGTTATGGTGGTTGCCTCTTCCTGCAGGCTTACAGGCTATGAAGGGAGTAGATGCTAGGAAGGCAGTCTGCCCATTGCACCCCTGTTTTAACTCTGTCTCTGCCTCTGTTATGTCACCTGAGTCATGTGTGAGCCTCAGTGTCCTTATTTGTAAAACAGGAGGATCATGTTTATAGCCGAATGGTTGTGGAGACTACACAGTACTGAGTGTAAGAACCCCACTTAGTCCAGCCCTCTAGGTTCCTGTGGTTCCCAGGCTAGCCCATACTTCTCTCCAGAAACAGTGGTCTACCCAGAAAAAGATGTTACCATATGAGAGACAGTTTTTGCTGTGGAAGAGGCAGGAAAGCAGCCACCCCAGCCAGGCAGGTCAAGCTGCTTTGAGGCCAACAGAGTTGGCATCTCACCTGGCCTTGCTCAGACCCTAATCTAGTCCAGACTCACTGAAGTCCCTGCCTACCTCCTTCCCTGTTGGACCTCAGTGATCCCCTCTGCAAAAGGGCCTGCCCAACTGCAGGCCAAGAGCAAAGACTCTGGGACTAGGAATTCAAATTTTGCATCCCACCTGCTCATCTGTTCATTGATCTTTCTACCTCAGGTCCGTCCCTGAATAAGAGAAATCAAGTTTCCTGCCTCACAGAATTGTTGCAAAAATCCAAGTCAAATATGTCTAAGGGACGGTGTTAGTGGCTGGCAGGAGGGGAAGGTATTTGAGCTGGTTAGATGCCAGGCAGAATGTCATTACCCGAAGCTCAGCTAGTGTCTGAGGGCTTTGGTGATCTTTGCTACATCTGTACAGCACTTGTTTCAAAACTTGATCTTCATTACACTAATTGGGTCAGTGAACCAAAAAGATCTTGAGAAGACATGTTACATTACCACCCAGGATGGAAAATTGGAATCACTTCCCATCCATGGAAAAATGGGTATAACTATCGCTCACTGAGTGCCAGGCCTTCTGCTGACAAGAACTCGAGTCTCCGTGAGATCTCTGCCAATTGTCTCTATCTCAGTTATACAGATAGGGAAACTGAGGCATATTAGCCTTAACTAACTTCCACATGACCACAGCTAAGATACAATGGCTTCATGATTTGAAAGGTGGCAGCCTGGCTCCAGGAAATACACAGACACTCACAGCAACACCATGTCTTTGGTGGGAATATTACGGCCTCCTGCAGTCTCTGTACCTGTGGTCCCATCTTTTCATTTAAAAGTAAGATCAGCCAGGTATTGTGATGCATTCCCTTAATCTCAGCATTCAGGAGGCAGAGGCAGACAGATCTCTGTGAGATCAAGGGCAGCCTTGTCTACATAAGGAGTTCCAGGCCAACTGGGGCTATAGGGAGACCCTGTCTCAAAAATATCAAACAATAATAACAATAATAAAATAAAATTTATAAAAATATAAGGAAGAGGGGTCAAGAGAGATGGCTCAGTGGTTAAAAGCACTGACTGCTCTTGCAGAGGACCCGAGTTAAATTCCCAGCACCCACATGGTGGTTAACAACCATCTGTAGCTCCAGTTCCAGAGGCTCTGACACCTTTTTCTGACCTCCAAGGGCACTGCATGATACAAGTGCACTTACACACAGGCAATACACTCATACACATAAAATAAAAATAATAAATAAATAAAATATTTAAAAATATATAAGAAAGATCAAGGGCTGGGGAATGTGGCTCAGTTGGTAGAGTACCTGCCTAGCATGCCTGAGGCCCTGGTTTGATCTCTAACACCATATAAATCTGATTTGGTGGCACACAACTGTAATCTCAACGCTTGGGCGGTAAAAGCAGGAGGATCAGGAGTTCAAGGTCAACCTCCACTACATAGGGAGCCAGAGGTCAGCCTGGGCTACAAGAGACTCTAAGGGAAAAAAAGAGGGATCAGTAAGTGAAAAAGAATGTTAAAGCAGCATCCGGAGACTTTCTCTTTGAAATAATCAAAGGATGGAAGCTCACAAGAAAGAATTAATTTCTCATTATGTAACTTACCTATAATGATAGGTCTAATTTCAAAATGTCAGAATGCCTCTGCTAGTGTGCAGTTCATGGTGTAAGAATGCTGAGGCAGAAGCAACCCACAGAAGCTCACCAGTGTCCCTTCCTTCCCCACATCCGACATAGGACTTTGTCTATATTGAGGAAGGTGAAGTCTAGCAGAAAGATTAAAAGCCAGGTGTGGTGGTGCATGCCTTTAATCCCAGCACTTAGGAGGCAGAGGCAGAGGCAGAGGCAGATGGATCTCTGTAAGTTCAAGGCCAGCCTGGTCTACATAGAGAGTTCAGGCCAGCTAGGGCTACAGGGAGAGCCTGTCTCAAAAAGACCAAGAAAAAAAATGTTCTAAACCCAATCAACAAGAACAGGCAGAGTCCCATGCTGAATCCAGCCATGCATCACTGAGTGATAGGGATCTGTTTGGAGGAAGGCATTAAGAATACCTGAGTCTCCTGAGAGAGACAAAGACAGCTCTGACATCATTGCATAAACTAGCTGTGTTGGTTTGAATGAAACTGTCCCCCATAGGCTCTAAGTGTTTGGACATTTTGTCCCCAGTTGGTGGTGCTGTTGGGAGGTTTTAGGAGGTGTGGCCGTGCCACAGGAAGGAAGTCACTGGGGTGGGCTTTGAGAGTTCTTAAGCATTGCTAGATTTCCAGTCACTCTTTACTTCCTGTGCCTACTTCAAGATACGAGTGCTCTACTTTCTGCTCTGGCCACCATGCCTCCTAACCGTGATGGACTCTGATCCCTCTAGAACCATAAGCTGAAATAAACTTCCTTTTTAAGTTCCCTTGGTCCAGATGTTTTATCACAGCAACAGAAAAGTAACTAATACAGAAGTCGGTACAGAGAGTGGGGTGTTCCTGTGAGGAGCCTGACCATGTGGGTTGTTGGAGGAATGTGGAAGACTTTGGAAGTTTGGACTAGAAAAGTGATTGACTGCTGTGAGCAGTCCATTAACAGACCATTCTAGTAGGCGCTTGGAAGAAAGTAGTGCTGAGAAGACTGTAGATCCAGAGGGAAATAAGGACTTAAAGCAGCATCTGGGATGCTGCTGGCCTAAAAGCTTGCCTGAGGCTAAGTTGAAAAGTAACACACTGATTTTTTTAGTGGAGGAAATTTTAAGACTGCCTAATGTAGAAATGGTGGTGTGGCTATTAACAATGAATATTGCAGATCTACAATGAAAATGAGCAAGTGGGAACAGAAAGAAATACAGAAATGTACAGTTTGGATTGAAAAAGAGCACTATGAAGATTTATGTTGGAACCGAGGCATGTGCTGAAGAAGAGGCTCTCTTTGATAAGGAGATTAGAGTGATTAAGGAGAGGCCTAGAGATTTTCACTTGAACAATGGGAAGAGCATCTTCAGGGCAAGACCACACCCAGCTAAATCTCCAACTTGTGAAAAGAAAATGCTTAGAAGGGTTTTCTGCTCCTAGAAAACTACAGCATAGAAAAGCTGAGAACTGTGGATGAAGCAGGCCAGGGTCCAGCCAAGGCTGGCAGTTCAGTTTGGCAGGTTGTTCACATGGTGCTGGCTTTAGAAGCATGAAAGATACAAGAGTGAAGGAGTTATCAGTTCTTCTGCAGTTTCAGAGAGCTGTGGAGGTCAGGCAGTGTGCAGCAGGGGTATCCCTGCATAAGAAGGCCCCTACAGGCCATTGTGTGAAGCTGTGAAGGTGAAGTGTGGTTGTCAGTGGAGACCCCAAGAAGACATCAGAGACACCAGAGCCATGAGACATCTGCCAAGGAGAGCTGCATACAAGGAGTGGTACCAGCCCGAGAGAGATGTATGATGCATGCAGTAAAACTGGAGCGACTGAGCCATCTAAGTCCTTTGGAAGTAAAGTCCCAGTCATCAGACAAGGAGTGTCAGGATTGGTGTTTGCCCCACTGATCTTGTTTTGGTCTAGCATTTCCATAGCATGCCTACATTCCTCCTTTTGTAATGGGAATGCATATTTAGTTTCATTGTATGTTGAAGTATGTAATTTGTCTTTTAATTTACAGGGGTTTAGAGTTAAGAGATTACCTTGAGTCTCAGAAGAGACTTTGGACTCTGGACTTTTGAATAGTATTGAGACGGGTAAAGATTATGGGGACTGTTATTTATTTATTTTTTGGTCTTTTTGAGCTAGGGTCTCCCTGTAGCCCCAGCTGTCCTAGAACTCACTATGTAGACCAGGCTGGCCTTGAACTCACAGAGATCTGCCTGCCTCTGCCTCCCGAGTGTTGGGATTAAAGGTGTGTGCCACCATGCCTGGCTTATGGGGACTTTTGAAGGTGGACTAAATACATTTTGCAGTTTATATGGTCATGAGCCTATGGGGGCCAAAGGGGTAGAATGTGGTGTTTTGAATGAGAGTGTCCCCCATAGTCTCCAAGTATTTGAACATTTTGTCCCCAGTTGGTGATGCCGTTGGGAGGTTTTAGGAGGTGTGGCCATGCCAGAGGAAGCACATCACTGGGGTGGGCTTTGAAAGTTCTTAAGCATTGCCAGATTTCTAGTTGCTCTCCACTTCCTGTGCCTACTTCAAGATGTGAGTATTCTGTTTTCTACTCTGGCCACCTCCTGCCACCATGCCTCCCAGCCACGATGATTCTTCTGGAACCATAAATTCAAAGTCTTCCAAATAAGTTCTCCTGGTCCCAGTGTTTTGTCACAGCAACAGAACAGTAACTAATACTCTAGTTTGCTGTCTCTATAAAGAAACACCCAAGAAAAGCAAGCTTAAAAAGAGGAAAGGTTTAGACAACTCATGTTGGTTGGTCCCACTGCTTTGGGCCTGTGGCGAAGCCAGCACATCATGATGGGAGTGTGAGGCAGAGCAAGCTGCGTACCTTATGGCATGCAGAAAACAGGAGTCCAAGGGCCCAGAGTTCCCTTCAAGGACATGTCCTCAGTGGTCCAAGGTCTCTCATTAGGCTCCACCTCTTACAGGCTCTACTGCCTCCCATAGTGCCAAGCTGAGGACCAAGCCTCCAAGGCCCACATGTCCAAAACACAGCTCTGGGTGATACAATCAAATGGGACATGATGGCACATGCAACTTATCATTGATTAAAGCATGACGCAGCACAGGCCTGTGCAAAAGACTATAGCAACCACCACGTCACTGCCACTGTGGATGCCACAGCCACCCTGCCTTTCAGCACAGCCTGACATCTCACAGCCCCCCAGTCTAAAGGCAACAGAATTGGAAGCAAAGCCTGAACTGTGTCTGCCAAGTTTATCATAGCTCCCCAAGTCTGAAACAGTTTGGGGTCTTCAGGGCACTGAGTGAAAGAGCACAAAGAGCACATCCATTAAGCTTGCTGGACCTCGGGCTCCCCAACTGCAAGGGGGAGACAAAAAAACATGCCGGACTGGGCTGGGACTTGAGGTCTCATGACATGAGCATCTTCAGACACGTGAAGGTTCCCTCTTGGTCCTATCTGCAACTATGCAATGTGCCTATAGGCTGTCTAGACCTCAGTTTCTAGGTCATTCCCCAACATAAGATACCACAGTCATTTGGGAAAATAGGGATTCAACAGCAGAAGAAAGAAAGTGCCAAAACATGAGAGGGACACACTTGGGTCACAGCTGTCACATAGGAGGCCACTGGTCCCCTGCATGACAGCCTGAACCTTGACCCCGAAGCATAGCTAAGTGTGAGTAGAGGCAGTGGTACAATGTGTTGCATTAGAAGTCTTTCATAATGTGGGGCTAGGGAGATGGCTCAGTGGATAAAGCTCTTGTCATGCAAGTGTGAAGACCTGAGTTCAAATCCCTAGTACTCATGAAAACAGGGTAGGGTAACACATACCTGTGATCCTAGTGTTCCTATGGAGAGATGTGGGGAGGAGACAGGAGAATCCCTGGATGCTTGCAGTCAGCTGGCCTGGCACATGCAGCAGCAAATCACAAAGAGACCTTGTTTCAAAGTGGAAGTTGAGGATGGACACCTGGGTTGTCTCTGACCATCACACATGCACTATGGCACGTGTGTACCTGCATTCCACACACATGAACATGCACACATACATCCATCATATGCAAAACTTTTTTTTTTTTTGTCTTTTTGAGACAGGGTCTCCCTGTAGCCACAGGTAACCTGGAATTTGCTATGTAGACCAGTCTGGCTTTGATCTTACAGAGATCTGCCTGCCTCTGCCTCCTCCATGCTGGGATTAAAGGTGTGTGCCGCCACCACACCCTGCTCACAAAACTTTAAAGAGTAATTCATGAAGTCATCCTGAGAAACACGAAAGGATGGAAAAAGTGAAGGAGGGAGGAGGAAGAGCAGAAGGAAGTGGGGGAGCTCTTCCTTACAGGAAAATGCTGTTAGTAAGTCAACAGGGAGTGGTGGGTGTGGAATCACACAGCTGTCAGTGTGGAGATCAACTCACTCACTGCCAGTGGTTCCAGGGCCACCAGGTCAGGGGCATGGTTAGAACACTGTTATCCACATTCTGTATGAACTCCAAGAGTACACATAGATGTCCCTATATCACAGAGGAGCAAGCAGGCAGACCCAACCTGACCTGGAACTTGGGCTGTGAGCCACAAGGGCCTCACCACCCGAAATGCAGAACTGGACAAACCAGACTGAAGGCATGCTAGAGACAATGTGCTGTGTCCCACAGAAACATCAAAGTTGGGAGACGGAGCTGGTGGATGGAGCAGCTGCTGTAGGTTAAGGAGAGAGAAGAGATGTGAGTGGTGAGAGCCATCCGACTGTAGCCTGGTCCCAACACCAGAGTGGACATGTATAGAAGACTGTCACATTGTGCCAGGGTATGGTATCACACTATGACTATGGGGGACACTGATGTATGGAGGGGTGAAGAGTCACTGTGCCTACAGTTACTCTCAGTGGGCTTTGCAGTGTGTATACAGGGACTCCTTTTATTGAGGGGAGTTAGAAATCAAGACCTGGGGCTGAGGAGATGGCATGTTGGGCATGCAGGAGGACTAGGATCCATGTAAAAACTGGGCAGATGTCATAGGATGGAATTACTGATCTGTAATCCCAGCACGTGGGAGGCAAAGACAGAGGGCCTCAGTAATCTCTGGACTTGACAATCTCCAGGTTCCTCAAGAGACCCTGCCTGGATAAAAAATAACATGGTGAGTGATAGAGGAAAACACCTAATTACAGCTTTGGACTTCCACACACATACACACATACATACATACATGCACATTTTCCCCACACACATGCACCCACACACAAGTGAACATGCATACACATACCTATACCACACACACACACACACACACACACACACACACACACACAAGATCTTGGTAGATCTGGCCATACATATGATAAATATTAATATATAGAGAGACAGAGAGACAGACAGAGGCACAGAGAGAGACAAAGCAAGACAGAGATGGGGGTTAGTTTGGGGCTTCTAAACCTTGTCACTGTTGTCACTTTGGCCCGGGCAATTCTTCAATGTGAGGACAATGGCCTCCCTGGCCTCTACCCATTGGGTACCAGCTACAACAACCCAAATGCCATGTCTCTAAGAGACCAGCACCTGGCTGAGTGCCACAGACTAGGTGAAGGTCAGAGGCAAAAGTCTGATCAATTCTTGCAACTTTTGAAATTTATCCAAATGAAATTTTAAGAAAGGATCTCACTCCATCCCAAAAGAAGCCATTTCAGTAGAGTGCTGTTGACAGAGGGGTGCTTCCCCTCTACCCGATTTTAGCACGCCTGGTGCTACCTCAAGCTTTATGAGGCACGCTCAGCCATAGCCATGGCGTTAACAACACTGTGTCTACACCTGGGATCAAGCAATGGTCCATCACATTGGGCATGCCACCAGCTGAGAGTCAGCTAGGGCAGGAAGGAACCAGCAGGCTAAGCCTGAAAGGCAGAGGGGGAAGATAGTGTTAGGCCTGAGTCGAGTGGACAGCATGGCTCAAAGCCAAGTGGCCAGGGACCACAGTGTGGCCTGGAAATGATGGGACATGCCGGGAAGTAGGCACTCTTCAAAAACCAAGTCTAATTAGATGACATATTAGCACAGAGCAGCCTGTTTCTGGAAGAGCAGAGGGAACAGTGAGCAGGAAGTGGAAGAGCAGGACCTTCCGGCATCATCAGAGAGGCCAGTGTGGCCAGAAAAGGTGAGCAAGGGACTCGGGGGAGAAAAGTCAAGGAGATGACAGGGGCAGGTGGTGGAACCAGAGGCCACACAGAACCACTGCAGTCCCTGGAGAACATGTCATCGGGAGCCAGACCAGTCTGTGGTCCCTGCAACATGCCTGGATGGTGGTGGCTCTGAGCATGGCTGATTGAGAGAAGAAAGAAATCATTGATTTGGACACTAGTTGAAGGCCAAGCCAGCTGGACTCCTCGCTAGATCACATTGGGTGTGAGGTTCCCATCTGAGCCACTTCTATAGAGCTATCAACTGTTTTCAGGGAATGAAACCTGAGCCAAGATAGTCAAGTAGTCTGCCCAAGATCACACAGCCTCTCATTGGTTGAGATAAGATTTGAACCCAGCACTCCGATTTTGGAGCCCAAGCCTGCTCAGTAATATTATGTCTTGGTTTGGTTTGTTTGTGACAGTGTCTCGCTATAGAGCCTAGGCTAGCCTAGGATTCAGAGATTCTCCTCCCTCAGCCTCTTGAGGGCTAGTATGACAGGTTATGCCACCACACCCAGCATGGCTGTTGAGCTTTGAAAGGAATGTTTTTGAGGGTGCTTTCAGAAGGAGCACAAGTGGTCCCTGGCCTGCAGTGCGGTGGTTTCCAGGAGGAAAGTGGTTCTGTGGTGCACACAGCCCAGGGCCTGCAGACCACAACATTACCCACCAGTCTACCAGCACTGGGATATCCGAGGCCATACTCACATGGGCAGAGAAGCTGGTAGACCCAGGCTGGCTCCATGATCCATCTGATCCTACCAGCCATCCTGTAAGGCTGGGGCTGACATCCCTGTCCCACTGATGAGGAGCCTGGTCACACAGGTCTATGGCTAGGAGCCAGCTGTGTCAGAATCTGATCCAGAAAACCACAGACTCTGGGACCTACTTAACAATCATTGTGACCCAAGTAGATCCTAGGGAGAGGCAGACAGCCCTCCACCCAGCAGTGCCTCCTCTCCTTCCCACATGCCCGAGTTTCCTGTGTGCCTGGTGTCCAGGCCCATCTGTCTTATAGTTTCATTTGGTAGCCTTGGCCTCCTGTGGGCCAGCTGTTCCTACAGGGACAGGGACAGCACCTTCGGATGTCTGGCACAGAGCTGCGCTCTTACCCCAACCCAGCTTAGAGCACTGTTGTCTTGGAGATACATCAACAGGCCTGCACAATATTTGGGCAACACAAGCTGGAAGACTCCTGGAGCCCCGGCCCAGACATGCCAGAGGCAGGCTGGGGGTGGAACAGGGGAATTTTGAGGCACAGTGTAATAGCTCCAGACTAGAATAGAGCCAGCTCCCTGCACCCTTTAATGCAGAGCCTCCTCTCTCAAACACCAGAGTGACTACTCCTAATCCACAGATGGGGAAACTGAGGCCTGTGTTCTCTCCCTCAGCCACAGGTCTCTGCTAAGCCCATCAAAGGGTTGTGTATCACACCTATAGCACCTTCCCCACAGTTCTCAACCCTGAAAACCTACAGGTTCCTCACTGACTTCACCCCGGGACCCATTTGGTAGGTCCCAGCCCACCACTCACTTTCAGGGACAGCCTCTCTCCCTGAGCCTCAGTTGTTCTGTCATCTGTAAAGTGGGGTGTGGTCATACCTTCTTCATCAGCTCCTCAGGATCCAAGTGACTGTGGGGTTAGAGGAGCAGTGTGGATAACAAGCCCTCATATCTGAGAATCCCCTTTTTAAGACTCCTATCAAACCATGCCACTTCCCTGCCCTAAAACCTTCCATGGTGCCCTACTGCCTTCTGAATAAAGTCCAAGAATCTTGGCACAATCTGAGCTGATGAGAGCTCTTCACTCATAGTCTTTATTTTTTCATTTTTGTTCAGTCACAGGTTTTGGTGTAGAAACATCAGCATGATTGCTTATGGGAGCATTCCACTTAAGAAGACTGGATAATAGTTGGGTGTGGTGGCACGCGTCTTTAATCCCAGCACTTGGGAGGCAGAGGCAGGTGGATCTCTGTGGAGTTGGAGGCCAGCCTGGTCTACATAGTGAGACCCAGGCCAGCTGGGGCAATAGGGTGACCCTGCCGAAAAAACAGACCAAAAGAGAAAAAGAATGTTAGGTAATAAATGAATGAGCTCCCCCTTTAAAACCTGAGAAACTCAGACTTCTGAAGCCTGTCCTGCAGGTTTGGGGTAAGGAGTTGAGGGTCCCCATGATTCCCAGGGACCTGCAGTTCACTCAGTTTCATCCTCCTAATCACTGAGGCAGACATATTGCTGTTCCTCCCGCAGAGGATGGAGAGCACAGAGGTTTCATGAAGCAGATTGCTCCATCATACTCCAGAGGCCAACCTCTGCACCATACACTGCCACAGCATTCACAGCCATGTGCTGTCTCCAGCCCCCTTCATTGTCTGGAGAGGTACTAGGCAATAGGCCCAAGGCATGAATCAAAGCCTTACCCTCCAGCAGCCTCCCATATGATGAGAAAACAGGCTGATAGCTCACATCAGGCAGGGCCGGAGAGGAAGGCCTTCCCATGCAGGTCAGGACCTTTGAACTTTATCCAGAAAGCAATGGGGAGCCACTGAAGGCTCTAGAGCAGGTGCCATGGTCAGCTGGCTGCCTTGAGAGTGGCATTCAACCATGAGCACAACTAGAATCCCCAAGAAGAATTGTTGAACACAGAGCACCAGGCCCCACTCCCAAGTTCCTGACTCAGTTGGGCTGGAGTAGGGCCCCAGGGTGACAGAGCTGCTGGTGGTGTTGGGACCACACTTTGAGAAGTGACAGTGAGGCAGGCAGACAGTGGTGGGATGTCAGGATTGTCTATTGTGGTAAAGGCTACCATCCTCGGGTGCCCGACAGGAGCATGTCCCAGGGTCCCTTAATTTCAGTGAGAAGATGCCTGCTGGGATACATACAATTAGGAAGCTGTGGACCAGGGACCTCTCACACTGTCCTCCATGAGCCACACTGATCATTGCCCACCCAGTCAGGCAGTTCTAAGTTCAGGGGACAAGTGGGGGATTGTTATGTGCCAATACTTCACCCATACTGGAGACAGTCTGCCCCTCCCCTCTGTCCCTTGGCAGGTTCAAACAGGCCCAGCAGAGGAAGGGGTCGCCAGGGCAAGCCCCATCCCTGGTGATTCCCTGCTCCCAATGGCTGCAACAGAGGAAACTGACTGCTTTCCCCCAGGTCCCATTCTTGGTTGACTCTTGTCCCAGTACCCTCTTGGAAGGACCCAGCCTGGAGACAGCCTTTCCCCCATAGCCCTCGGGCGGTGGGGGGAGCATTGCAGGTCCAGAGGGAACATTCCAGCAGCTCCTGTGCCTACCAGTGGAGGGAGGGGTTTCAGTATGAACCTGCCTCTACATTCAGTGCTCACTATGCACTATGAAAAGTTCTGCACATCTGTTCCAAAGAGACGTTCCCAAATGGCCTAGAGCCCACATGGCCTCTCCTCCATCTCCACCCTGCCAGCTCTCTCCTTCATTTCCCGCCCTCCCTTCTTCCTTCTCTCAGAGCTTATACTTCATAGGGAAAGAATACTATATATTTTCTTAATAATTGGTTTATATATTCATAAACAAGTTATAAAAATCATTTCAGGTAGAAGTAGGCATGTTGGAGGAAACTAAGGAAAGGGGAGATAAAGCAGAGCTTAGCAGTGAAGAGGCAGTTTGAGGGGCCGGTCTCTTTAAGGCAGTGATCTTTGGGTAAAGATCTGGAAGGGCAGGCCTAGGGGGTGTAAAGGCCCTGAGGCTGTGGGCAGGGAGGCCAGAGTGGCTGAACAAGATAGGTGGAGGGAGGCTGTAGAGCCTGTGGTCCCAGTGGATGGAGCACTTAGGCCATCTGGGTGTATCTGGTGAAGGTGAGAACAGAGGGGTCCAGGGCAGCTCCTGGGGTGAAGGAAGTGATGGCAAGATCCTGGTGGGGAAGATGGACGGGAGCAGATCTGGGGGTCAAGACCAAGAGGTGAGTTCGGGTTCCGGCTGCAAGGGTCCTGGAGGCAAGACCCAGCTCTGCCCGGGGTGGCTCTGAGGGCAGTCGAGCAGCCCCTTTGTGGGCCTTGGGAATTCCCCAGAATTCCTAATCATTGCCCCCTCTGAGCAGCCAGCTGCTGCAAGTGGCCTCCCTCTTGTAAGGTCACTTCACAGTACAGCTGTGACTCAGTTTCTTCAATATTTTATCTTACTCCAAAAGGTTTTGCTGTGTGCCAAGTACTGAGTCAACTCCCGTACATTAGTGACAAGGGGTGGACTAGGCACCATTCCATTGTTTCGAAGAGGAGACAGGCACAGAGAGAGGCAGCAACTGCCTGATGTCACACAACTGAGAGGCTGAGAACTTTGTACTCGGGCAGTCCAGCCCACAGTCTGTTTCTAATCACACACACTCACACACTCACACACTCACACACATTTTTCAGGATATACATACACATATGCAAGCATGTAAGCACACACATACATGCACACATGGACATGCACACATAGACATGCACACACATAGACATGCATGGACTTATACACATGCATAGACACACATTCGTGCACACATACATGCATATATACACGTACATCACACACATGCACATACACAGGCACACACATAACACATCAGATGTACATACACATACACGCATGTAGGCACACATACAGGCACACACACCCTCATGCACATACATACACATATACATATATACACACAAATAAGTGAAAAGACCACATGTAACCTTAACTGAGAACAGATTGGGTGTGGTGGTGCACACCTTTAATCCTAGCACTTGGGAGGCAGAAGCAGGTGGATCTGTGAGATCAAGACCAGCCTGGTCTACATAGTGAGCTCCAGGCCAGCTGGGGCTAGAGGGTGACCCTGTCTCCAAACAACAACAACAAAAAACAAAATGAAACAAAAAACCTTGTGGCTAGCGGCTAAAGAGATGACTCAGCAGCTAAGAGCACTGACTGCTCTTGCAGAGGACCCAGGTTCAGGTCCCAGCACCCACATGGCAGCTAACAACTGTCCATAATTCCGGTTCTGGGGGAATCCAGCACCCTCTTCTGGCTTCTGTGGGAATTGCACACACATGGTACATTTACATACATGCAGGCAAAACACTTATGTATGTAAAATAAAAATAATTAAATTTTAAAAATACCTTGTGGCTGAAAGTCGCCAGCGTGTGTGCAGCCTATATCCAGTGAGAGGCCACCTGTGTGCTTCATAACAAAGATGAGTTCCCGGCTCAGCTCGTGCCCACCCCACCCCAAGGTAGGGATCCTCGAATTCTCTTGGTGGACTGTCCTGGAAGACGGTGAAACCTTCAAAGTTCAAAATACAGTCTGACTTGTCTCTGTCCCAGTTTGAAAGTTTGGCACTTAGTAGGTCCTTGTGCTGGATAGCTTTAGTTATCAACTTGACATACCTGGGTAGAGGGAGCCTCAATTTGGGAATTTCCTCCATTGGACTGACCTGTGGCCATGTCTGTGAGGGTTTTTCTTGATTTTTGAGTGATGTGGGAGGGTCCAATCCACTGTGGGAGGTGCCACGCCTGGGCATGTTGTTCTGTATTGTATAAGAAAGCAGGCTGAGCATGAGCCAGGGGAGCAAGCCAATAAGCAGCATTCCTCTGTGGCCTGTGCTCCAGCTCTTGCCCCCAGGTTCCTGCCCTGAGCTCCTACCTTGGGCTCCTTGATGAATTGTGACCTGGGAGATATAAGCCAAATAAACCCTTTCCTCCCCATGTTGGTATTGGTCAGAGTATTTTGTCACAGCAAACTAGAACAAACTAGAACAGTTCTCAATAAATGTTGCTGAATGGGCATATAAATATTGCCTTAAAAATAAAGGTGCTCACTTACAGCTGTGAGTGGAGAAAATGCTGGGAGCAGCTGAGGAACATTCCACCCGCTTGTCAAACACAAGGCTGCCCATAGTCCTCACATGGATGCCCATCAGTGGCCCCAGCACCCACAGCACAGCCCTGGGACATGAGTGGGCCCCCTGGACTGCTCACCAGGTCAAGGTGGACAGAACACTTTTGTTCATCTCTGAACCCTCAGCTAGCTCCCGGCTGCACGTGGACAGGACTCAGGAGAGCAGTGGAACTATGGCCAATGTCAACAAACAGGAGAGGATAGTGGGTAGAGGAAAAGAGTAGGCTGATTCCTCAGTATCGTAGAAAAGAGGGGAGTAGGGAACCTCAAGAACAGGCCTGGAAGGGCAGACCAAGACCCCTTGAAGACATGGTCTTCTCTTCTACAGCCACCCTGTCCTGGGGACAAGAGGCATCTCAAATGTGTCACCAGCTCTAGAAGGAAATGGCCAGAGTGAGAGGGGACAGTCATTGCTTCCTCTGTCACAGGGCAGGGGCTTTGTGTCTGTTTCCCCTCTAGGCTGAGGTCCTTACACAGGGGATGAGTGAGGCTTCTGAGTCTGTGCCTAGGAAGCTCAAACAGCTGATTAAATTCTAGTAGTAGCTAAGAACAGGCAGTAGCTGACTGCATTTATTGAAGGAATGAAGGAATGAATGAAAGAGACTCATTGCTACCACATTTTCTATCCCTGGGTCTTCTCACTGTGGACACCAGAATGAGGAAGAATTTGGACCTTGGTTCACTCAACTTCCAGCATGTTCCAGTACAGCTGATGCTCTAGGTCACATGTCCTAGCCAGCTATGCTGACATTTTAATCTACTCCACACCATGCATACTTTGAGTCAGGATTTTTTTTTTTCTTTAAAAAAAAAAGTTGATTTTACTCCAAGGTATACAGCCAAGAGACATGAGAACATGAAACCACATGAAGACTTGTACATGAACAATCACAGCAGTGTGATTCATCATAGTCCAAGTGGAAACAACCCACGGGCCATTGTCAGTCATAGAGGGAATAAAGAAAATACAGTATAGCCACATAATGGAATATTATTTGGCTATGAAAAAGAATGAAGTGCTGGCACATGCTACAACATGTATGAACCCTGAGCAGGGGGTGTAAGAAAGCGGTTCTCAGTGGCCAGGTGCTATGAGAGTCTATTTCTACGAAATGTCTAGAACAGGCAAGGTGTGAGATGGAAGGTAGATTCCCTCTGCCTGGGGAGAGGGGGACAGAGGAAAAGGAGAGTAATGATCACTAACCGGGAGGTGTACACAGCTGCGAACATTTGGAAAACCACTGAATCATGCATTTTACATGGGCAAATTATGTGGTATGTGAATTTTTCAATAGAGCTGCTATAAAGTCCCAAAGAAAGAAATTAGAGAATTCCCCTTTTCTGGCAGGCAGAGCTCAGCGACGTGGGTTTTGCAATCGCGGGATTGGCTTTGGTTTACCAGTGGAGTTCTTATTTTTCAGCAGCTTTGAGCTCATTATTCAAGGCAGCTTTTCTCCAGATTTGTGTCGTCCTGAGAAGCCCAGCATTGCTGGCGGGCCGCTGCCTGTCCCTGGTCTGGGTGACCCTGGCTGTGGCCCTCGGCCCCTTGCCCATGCCCATGGTTGGCCCTCCCCTAGCACTGCTGTGCTCAGCACTGCCAGCTCCAAATGCCAGGACTGCCCTGGGAGCCTGGCGACACGGCACTGTTGTGGTGTGTTTGGGCAAGTAGGCTTTCGCTGCCAGCGTTGCCAGGCACGGAAGGTGACTAAGCCAGTGCACTCCGGTTTCAGCTCTGACCCGGAGCTGGAACGCTCAGCTGTTGGGGACAAGCTCATCTCCTCCCAGCTGTGCTCCAGCCACACTTACACACACTTGTGCCCAGCAAAGCACCTTCCATCACCTGCTGTGTGCCGGACACCCAAGGACACAGGAGTGTCCAAAAAGATGTCTTGCTGTGACTGAATAGAACAAAAAGGGAGGGGAAAGAAATCGGGAAGGGTGCTGGTCAGACAGACAGCAAAGTGACTGTCACACAGATCGCTGGCTGTGTCAATGTGTTCCACATCCATAGGTCCAGCCAACCGTGGACCAAAACAACAGAAGTGCCCAAGTCAGGTATGGTGACACATGCCTGTAACACCAGTGCTGACAAGGTAGAGTCATGAAGATGGCAAGTTCAAGCTCAGCCTGGGCTACAAGAGTAAGATGCTGTCACAAAAGAAAAAAGTGTCTATATTGAATGCACATGTTTTTCTTGCCATTATTTCCTACAGGGTGGCACTTATTACACAGTATGTGCAGCATGTTAGGTGTCACACGCTATATAGAGCTGGTTTAAGTTCTACAGGAGGATGTTTGCAGGCTCTGTGAAAACACTACACTGTCTTACAGAAAGGCCTGGAATATGAGTGGATCTGGTCTTCTGGGGTGGGGTCATGGAATGATTCACACACAACCTCCTTCCCATGGACATCTGAACTGGGAAGAGCATCCGGCTGGCTGGGGGCTGGTGAGAGGCAGCCTCTAGGAGGGGTTTAAGAAAGAACTATTCTTGTGTCAACAGGGATGACCTGCCAGAGGTAAGGGAGCACACTGGGTCCTTAGCCTTGGGGTTGCAACTGCTTTTGTGTGCCTGGAGGCCTCCGGGGTTCATGGGAGGACCACAGGATCTGCTCTGGATTCTGTTTTTCAAAGATCCCCTGGGAGCTGGTGGGGAACAGACAGTTGGAGGGAACCAGGAGAGTCTGCCATCTCCTGTGGGGCCTGGCTCCAGCAGGCACCCTTTTTTTTTTTTTTTTTTTCCTTTCTGCAAAAGGCCCTATGCCTGTCTGCAAGAGGCCTCTGACTGGCAGCAAAGCCCTTGTCACTGGCAAAGAACACTCAACACTGTCCCTGTGGGCTCTTGAAATTTAAATTTAAATCAAACACTATTAGTCTTATTAAGTCTTATGTAACTTAGAGCTCAAAGAAATGACCCCAAGCCAAAGGATTTAATGCAATTTACTTCTTTTTTTTTTCTAGTTCACATTAGCATAGAACATAACTAATTTAAAAGTTTTTAAATGAAGAAGTGAATACAGACTTAAGGCCAAAGATGAATAATAAAGTTCTAAGTATAAAACTTTACTGAGAACACATGAGTTCAATATGGTAATTATTTTTCTAGTAAATAATTTAAAAATAATAATCTGAGGCTGGAGAGATGGCTCAGAGATTAAGAATACTAGCTGCTCTCGCAGAGGACCCAAGCTCAGTTCTCAGCACCCACATCAGGCAGCTCACAACTGCCTGCAACTCCAATTGCAGGAGAGCTGGTGCCCTCTTCTGGCCTTCACAGGCACTACATGCACATGATGCACATACAGACAAGCAGGCACACATACATACACATAAACATTTTAAAATAATAAGAAATATAATCCAGGGACCAATTCAAATCACCCCCTTGTGGGTCTGGAAGACATGGTGTGGATTGCTGACTATGCTTCCTGACCATGTGGCCTTGTGAGGTTATTTCACCTCAGAGGTTTGGCTTCTTTAATGAACTAGGAATAAGGCAAACCCTGCCTTGGTGGTGTTAGGATATCCAAATGAGTCATGAGTACTTAAAACAGCATTCCACAGACACTGTGTGCCTATGCCAATCAAACAGCCTGGGGTTGAATTCCCCTAGGCTTTCCAGAGTACCTACTACATGCTGGGCCTGAGTAAAGGCTGAGGCTCCAGGGACAGATAAGAACACTCCCTTTCTTAAGCTCTTAGTCCTTTAGCTGGGGAGTCAGGCCTCCATGAATCACAGCATAGAAGGTTGTTACAAAGGGCACGGGTGGTCCAGAAGATGGGCAGCTCTGCTTAGAGCAAAGGGAAAGTTTGATTAGAAGACATTTTCTCCAGGTACCTTTACGTCAAGCTTGGAAAATGCCTAAGCTAATGGGGCAGGGAGGCCAGGCCCTACCTCCTCATTCTCAAAAGCAGACATACAGAAAACACACAGAAAAATGTGGACTCTGCAATCAGTAGAAGGCCATGACCTTGAAGCCCTTTTACTTATAACCTGGGTGCTGTTCTATCTGTAATAGGACCCCTGAGAGTTAAAGGGGACAAGGAGAATGATGGCCAGGCACAGGCCAGCAGGGTTACCTAATGCCCATCTCCACGGCTTTGCCCCACTGCAGATGGCACATGGGGAAGAGCCACCCAGCACTCACAGGAGCAGACCAACCAGGCTGACCTGTTCCTGCCTTCGTGCCTTATCCACCCCCAGGAAGCTCTCCCAGGCTGACTGGCCAGGCCTGACCTGCTCAGGGTGGAGGAAACATAGTGCTAAGACGGGTAGCCTGGGTGCTCAGAACACATGTGCATCCAGAGCCAGGACCCCACCAGCGGATCTTACCATAGCTCTTTTGTTCCTAAGGCCACTCGGCCACCTGGACGCCCCTACAGGCAGGTCTCCAGAGCCCTTTTCTTCATGTCATACACACATACATGTATTGTGGGTTTAAGAGTCTCCAGGGTCTCCACCTTGTCAGTCACCAACCAACCTTCATATCCCCCAGGCTCCTTATGCCCATCACAGGGACCCCCTCCCCCCCCGACTGCAGTCCCTGGTGGTCTTGCTTACATCACCCCTGTGCCTTCAGCAGACTCTTCTCTCTGCTGTGAAGGCTTTTCCTTAATACTCATCCTCCTACCTGGCTCCTGTTGAGCAAACTCTTACTGATCCCATGGGGCCCTGCCCAACTGCCTCCTCTTCCAAGAAGTCTTCCCTGATTCTCGGCCCAACAGTCAACCCCATCTTCCTGGATCACTGGTGCCTCTAAGTCTCAATGGCCAAGAGCCACAGAAAGGCAGAAAACAGGCTCTCAACTCTGATGTCATTAGTGCCTACAGATGACTTTTTAATAAATGAATGAATGAAACAATTTATGAACTAACTGCTTTACTGCCACACATTTGAGGGAAGTGATGTGGTCAAGAGCAAAGCGGGCTCCTTGAGGGTACCACTGTGGCCTCGAACACTGAGATGTGAATGTTACCCTTTGGAGGAAGGCACAGTGCCAGCCTGTCCCTCAGTACTCTGGACATGGTAGCCTGTCAGGTGCTGTACACAGGCTTTGGACTCAGACTCACTCGGTTCAAATCCTAGTTTTGCAACTAGCAGCTATGCACAAAGAGGGCAAGCAACTTAGCCTCTCTGATGCTCTGGAGTAACAAGAGAACAGGTCCCCACCTCACAGCGCTGAGGCAACAGGAAATGCCCAGCATATAACACATTCACAACACGTCTTCACTCTCTTCCTGAACATCAGGAATTCTTGCTCTCTCTGATTGTTTCCATATCCACACTGCTATGGAGAGCCTAGGCCAGGGTCTTCCCTGCCTGTCTACAAACCCTCTTTGTCCTTTTTCCCAGAACCAGCTCTGATCCAAATTACTGGTACTGTTCCTAGAGGAACTATATCACATGTATATGCACAGGTATCACACAGCCATGGCTAAGGCAGCTGGCTGAACCCTCACAATAAGATACAGGAAGGAAAAAAAAGGATGCAGCCATTTGGAAAATGTCATTTTCCCAGGATCTTGGTTTGCCCAGGAATGCCTACAACTGGCTCAGGTCAGATACAAAGAGCAGTGGGCACCTTAGACACTGGGTGACACAGAGCAATAAGACCCATTTCTGCCGTGGAACCCTTTGAGAAAGACCACTCAGCCTGTTTCTGGAAGGATGTAAGAAAACTGGCTGTATCCGCTTCTGGATGGAGGAGGAAATCAGTTGGGGGAGGGAAGGAGGAAATCAGTCACTCACCTCGGTTTAGACTGAGAACTTTTCAGTCTTCTGCTGTAGTCCTGTTTAATCTGAAGTAAAAACGCCCATTTAAAAAAAATTACTTATTTATTTTTATTTTATGTGTATATGTGTATTGCCTGCATGTAGGTAAGTGCACCCATGTCGTGCAATGCCCATGGAGGTCGGAAGAGACTGTCTGATCCCCTGAGACTAGAGTTACCAACAGTTGTTAGCTGCCATGTGGGTGCTGGGATTTGAACCCAGGTCTTCTGCAAGAACAACCAGTGTTCTTAATTGCTGAGACATCTCTCCAGCCCCAAAACGGCCATTTTAAATAAAGAATTATGAAAAATGGGATGGAGAGATGGTTGAGTGGTTAAAAGCACTTTATGCTCTTTCGGGAGACTCCAGTTCAGTTCCCAGAACCCATGTTGGGCTGCTTACAACCTGTAATTCCAGCTCTAGGGAACCAGTGTCTTCCTCTGGCCTCTACTGGTACCATACACACAAGGCATACATCCACACACACATACATATACACATACAAAAATAAAAATGGATCTCATTGTGTAGTCCTAGCTAGCATGAAATTCACTATGTAGACCAGTCTGGCCTTGAATTCACAAAGAACTGCCTGCCTCTGCCTCCTGAGTGCTGGGATTAAAGGCGTGCACCACCATGCCAGACTTGCTTGCCCATCTTTGAAATGAGAGACCATCTGAAGAAGAGAATGCTGGGCCATACACCTCCATTATCTGGGATACCTGGCAGCCGTGCCTGTGGGCAGCTGAGGGCAGGCCAGGGCAGACACTGCAGAGCCTTAGCAAAGGGGCTCATCCTCCTGAGGCCACTCTAGATCAGGGATACACTCAGTGTCCCCACAGCAGGTGCTCTTTGTTTGTGCCGTTTCCCAGGCAGCAGGATTCAACAGCCCTGGTGCAAGAAGTCTAATTTTAAACACCAGGCTCGGGACAGTGAGAAGGAAAAGGTCAGCTCCTGCAGAGCACTCAAAGGATACACATACTAAAAAAGACCCTAAATGCAGAGATAGACACCCTGCACCAGGTCCCATCTTCTGCCTTGCCCGACGTCCCAGAGCTTCCTGGGAGGCAATGCCAGGATGAATACCCTCCTACCTTAAGCCAGGAGTCTCCAAACCACTGGACCCGAAGAAGCCCATCTGACAACACAAGTTCAAAGTAGATGGGCAGACCCAGGAAGTGATTGACTCTTAGGGTTCCATTTTGATTTCCTAGTGATTTTTATGTATTAGGCTCATTTCCATCAAATCCTAACAAGATCCACCTCTGATCCACTAAAATGTCACAGTTTCCTTTATCCGTGATTTCCCCTTCCTTTATATTCATATTTCCTCCCTCCTCCTCCTCCTCCCCTCCCCCTCTGTAATTAATTTGTAGCACAGGCTAGCTCTTTCTTGGTGGTCCACATCTGACCTCTGCTGACAGCACACCCCTGAGGTGCCATTTATCAAGTGCTTCTGTCCACCTAGTCCCTGTCCAGTGCTGCGGAATGGAAGGGTCTGCTGAATTTAGGACTGGTATGGCAGACTACCACTTGGGTGGCGCCATGTTTTCCAGCCCAGGCTCAGGTGGCCTGTCCCTGTCCTCCGGTAATGTGAACAACCATGGCTGCCCACGCCCCCTGCAACTCTTGGGTTATAAATCGAACAATGAGCTCTAATTTATTCACTCTTTTGCATTTCTAAGCAGGAATTAGTCCAACGGAACTCCCTCTCATCCCCCATCTGGTTACGTGGCAGTACACTTTACACAGGAAGAATCACAATGAGTTCGGATCCCCTTTATTTGGTGGTCCACACCTGTCCCTCGGGCAGGGCTCCACTCGCCAGGCGTGGGCACAAGCTTTCTACCGCGCACACCAGGGTGTGCGGCCAGGTCTCCGTCGGTCCTGGACCCCGCCCTCTCCCAGGCCGAGGTCCCCGGGCTCAACCCCTGCCGCCAGGGCCGGTGACTCTATTGTTTGGCCGCTTCCGCGCCGAGGCCGGTGGGAACTGGAGGCGCCGGCGCTTCCTGCCCCTTGCTGCCGCCCCGGGAGGAGCCGCGTTCCTGTGCTCCTTGCGCACGTCCGGCTATCACAGCCGGGCCCCGCCACTGCCCCAGCCAACAGGGGGCGCTGGGCTCGGGGACCCCCCAGCTCCCCTCTTCTCCCACTGCAGCCCAGAGCGAGCACAGCAACTCAGGTTCACCTGCCAGAGCGACCTCAGGACAACTCCTCGATGGGCCAGATCTCAGAACTCGATGCTGGCTGGCATCTGCACCTGGATGGGCACCACATCTTCCAGATATTCCTCCCCACAAGCTGGCCAAAAGAGTAGGATTCATCCCAGGGTCCTTGCCTTGCTAGGAAGTGACTGGGTTGAGGTTTTCAAGGCCAAGGGCATTATTTTCTCCCCAGAGCATAATGGGGCCCCAGGGACCTGAACAGTGGTAAAAATGTGCTGTGAGCTATGTGGGCGAACCGCAGCCCCTGTCTCTGCTGGTGTCCTTATTAAGAGAAAGAGGGTAACAGCACTGCTTACTGTGAGCATCAGAGAAGATGCATATTTTCTGATCTTTGCTAGTCTGATGTAGCTTCTAGGACCCAGAAGGACTCAAAGAGAGCCAGAGTGACCAGCCAACCTTGAAGAGTTTCTTGGGTATGGAACTTTGGGGCTAAACCCAGGACAGTACCTGGCACACCAGTGCAGATAGTCACCAAGCTGATCTAGTAAATCCCAGGCTGCCCTCAGAAGGACAGGAACAGGCCTGGCTTCCATGGTCAGAGTTAGGCTTTCTCCCAGAAGCCCTTAGGCCCTTCATTCTTGTCTCCTCACCATACCCTTGCTTAGCCACAGGGAGACCAGACATTCTTAACATGAAAATTTTCCACATCCTTCAGGGCAATGTTTTGGTGCCAGAAATAGCAGGATTTGGGAGTTAGCCCAGGCCACTAAAAATAGTTACATTGCTCCCTGGAAGGCCTGCTCCATGTGGGCCACAGATGGCCTGCGCCTAATGAGCTGCCTGTCCCCACCAGCACCTTAAATGACCATGAGCTTTGCTGGGTTAGCCAGCCCAGGACACAGAAGAGGTCAGCTTCACCTGGCCTCCTCAGACCAGCTTCTTCACCCAAACGTACACTTCTATCCATCCAAGCAAGCAGGGCACAGTCATATGGGCCACACCTGGACAATCACAGGGTGACCTCACCCTCCCTGCCTACCTCACTGCCACAGATCTTGATACACTTCCACAAGCGAGAGCCGCACGTGCGCGATCACACCAAGCCTTTCAGGGCCTCACACTCGCTCTCCTGCATTTCCAAGGCCGTGCTCCCCCTTTGTCTTTTTCCCAGTTTCCACATGGTCTCCAAGAGGTGGTCTGGTTTTAGGTAGGGTTTTTGTTTTCTTGTTTGTTTGTTTGTTTTAATGTGTATGTGTATATGCCTGCATGAGTTTGGATGTACTGCATGCGTGTAGGTACCCAAAGAAACCAGAAGTGGGTGTTGGATCCCTTGGAACTGGAGTTACAGACAGTTGTGAGCTGCCTGATGTGGGTGCTGGGAACCAAACCCTGGTCCTCTGTATTTGTTTTTCTGTGACATCTAGAATTGAACTCAGGACCTCAAATATACTAGGCAAATACTTTGCTACTGAGTAGTATCCCCAGTCTTCATTTTACATTTAGAGACAGGGTCTCACTAATGGACCCTGGCTGACTTTGAACTCACTCTGTAGCCCAGGTAGGTGCCTGCTGAATTCAGCCTCCACAGTAGCTTTACTGGCCTGTGCCCAGAGCCCAGCTCCCCAAGATTTTTGTTAAACTTGCCTTTTTGCTGTGGGTAACTGGGACTTGAGGGAGGTTGAAAATGCATCTTCAAACTTTCTAAACCACCCCAAATACCCCATTCATAACTGTCCCCTCCTGCAAAGTTGATGAGAGACCTATGGTGACTAGAGAGGCAACTCTGGGGCTCCAAGTCCTCAGCGGCTTGTGCTGGCCCAGGTCTAAGGTAGAGCAGGCAGGAGGTGCTCTGCTCAGCGGAGGAGCTGTGGCTGGGAAGCTGTAGCTCAAGGCCCTGCAGCCACCCACTGGGACTGGAACCCATAAAAGTCTGGGGACAGCCCAATCTCATGCTCAGCCTGTGGCTCTGAGGCAGAAGTGGAAGAGGAGGAGCTGAGTTCTTGAAGGAATTCACCCAGGAGCCAGAGCTACATCCTCGTCCCCAAGGGAGAACAGAATATAGAGACCTGCCAGCCAGGGTCTGAAGCTGTTCTGCGCCACACCATGAGGGAGGGTATGTGTTTATTATACATTTGTCCAAAGTCACAGAAGCACACCAGCGTGAACCTTAATGTGAATTAAAGGCATGTTGGCTTGTGGCCCACAACAGATGTGCCATTCTGCCAGATGGTAACAGTGGAAGGCTGTGCAGGCCTCAGAACAGATGGGAACCTTCAGTGCCCTCCTCAATCTTTCTATGAATGTATAACAGTTCTAAAAAATTAAGTCCATGAAAATTGTTTTAGAGACCTACTAATACAGAGTGGGTTAAGCTAAAAAATTGTGTTGATTAAAACAGCTAGACATGCTGGAAAGAATGCCACATGATTCTGTCCTATTACTGTGTCTATTACTATGAGAAAACACTGGCCAAAGCCAAGTCGGGGAAGAAAGGGTTAATTTGACTTACAATTCCACGTCATAGTTCATCACTAAGGGAAATCAGGACAGGAAATCAATGCAGGAACCTGGAGGCAGGAAATAATTTATGGACCACAAGGGAATGCTGCTTACTGGCTTGCTCCTCTGGCCTATGCCCGGCCTACTTTCTTATACTATCTAGGACCACCTGCCCAGGGGTGGCACCTCTCACTCACAGTGGGCTGGGTGCTCCCACATCACTCAACAATCAAGAAAATGCCTCATAGATATGACCACAGTCAATCCCAATAGAGGAAATGCCTCAATTGAGGTTCCCTCTTCCCAGGTGTGTCAACTTGACAACCAAAGCTACCTAGCAAATATTCCAATTATAGAAAACTCTAGAAATTGCTTGTCAGCTGGGGTGGGAAGGGATGGTGTAGAGAAGTTTCCATAAACAGGTTCTGTCATTTGAACATGGTGATAGGAATAATCTGTTCTATATTTGTCAAACTTCAAATATTATGTAAAACTATATAAATTTGTCAATACATGAATCTCCACATCCTCTTCTTCTAGCCTCCGGCAAAGGCCTGCTTTTGCTCTTAGCACCCCAGATCTCTGGACTACACTTACTTAGTCCAGACCCGCCCATTGTTTCCTGATCCCCTGCACTCAGACTAGCTCAATTTTTCAATCCTGTTCTTAGAGCCTTCACAGGCTGTCCCCATGCCCAACATGCCTTGGATTCCAGAGACCAGCCTTCTCCCTGGTAAGTCTGATCCCACCCACCATACCTTGACTTCCCTACAGCTTGAGCACTCCAATCTCACCAGCCTGAGCACTTCAATCACCCAGACCCCACATCCTGCTCTTCTTCTAACCTTGGGCACAGTCCCACTTTTGCTCTTAGCACCCCAGATCTCTGGACTATCCTCTTATCTCCACGTGGCTCTCCAAATTGCACCACACCCATCCTCTTACCATTGGGACTATCTGCAGCCCTTCCCACTGCTGCAGGGTTAGGCTTCTCTGCCCCTTACTTAGTAGGGGCCCAGAACTTTCCAGACTGCCTGAAAGTGCCTGAATCTGGCCTCTGCTGGGTGATGAACTTTCCAAATTGCCCTGTTCCCATCCCCCTACATTAGGACCAGCTACAGCTCCTCCCACTGCTTCCCTGCTCTTTAGGAGGGGCCCAGACTTTTGCAGACTACCTGAGATCACCTGAATCCAGCCTCTGCCTAGCAAGCTTCCCAAATTGTGCTGTGTCTGCTGGCTACATGCACCCAGACCTTAGGAGGAAGTCTGAGAGCATCTGATTCTCACCTGACTTGAGCCTCTATGGGAACTCTTGAATAACTGGACTAGAGACATCTGGTCCCTCCAACATAAAATCAAAAGGGAGAACCTGAAGCCTAGACCAACCAGCTTTTCATACCCAATCAGAAAGCAACCAAGGCACATCAAGTGTACAAACAGAAACAAACTTCAACACAACAACCAGAATCACAAACAACAAAAGAAATCTATATGCCAAAATCACAACGAAAAAATAATATGAAAACCCCAAATAATATGTCCCCACCAAACACCAAGAGTTCTATACTGAGAACCCCCTAGAGGTAACCCAGTACATAGAATTTTAAAAAGCAAACATAAACATGATCAAAGAATTCAATGAATTTAAAGAACACACAAATCAAGGAAGTAAAAGAAGATAGGGATAAACTTCTGACTGAAAGAGATATTGAAGAAAACTCAGGCTGAAATGAAGGAGTGAAATGCTCAATAAGGCAATTAGAAATGACAGGAGAAAGCCTCACTAATAGAATGAATGAAATGGAAAACAGAACATCAGGACTGGGTGATAACAGTGAAGATTTGGAATGTTCAAGTAAAGATTATGAAATTTTTTTTAAAAACCACAGGAATAAAATATGCAGGAAATATGGGACACCATGAAAAGAACAAATCTTCACATCATAGGCAGAGAGAAGGGAGAAGAATCTCAGGATAACGGTATTGACCAGATCATCAACAGGATTGTAGAAGAAAATTTCCCCAAAATAAAGAAAGACATACCCCAAAGAAACATATAGAACACCAAATAGACAGGACCAGGAAAGAAACTCCCCACAGCATATCATAGTAAAAACATTAAACATACAGAACAAAGAGAGAATACTGAAATCTTCAAAAGAGAAACAAGTCACAAAGGAAAACCCATCAGAATTACAGTTAACTTTTCAGTGCAAACTATGGAAGCCAGACACCTAGACCAAAGTATTCCCAGTTCTAAATGACCTTAGATGCCAACTCAGAATACTTTACCCAGCAAAAAATGTCTATTATAGTTGAAGGGGAAAGAAAAATTTTCCATGACGTGAATAGGTTGAAATAATTCATATCCACAAAAGCAGGCCTTCAGAAAATACTTGAAGCAATAAAAGAGCTGAAGAAAGGAAGGACTGTACCCCAGGGACAACAGAAAGAAACTAAATCAAGGTATAACTGTGGAAACACAAAGTTAGACCCAGAATGCAAACAGAAATTAAAAGGTTGAGAACCAATACATATCTTTCAATAATAATTTTAAATATCAACAGACCAAACTCCCCAGTCAAAAGACACAGGCTAGTTGAATGGATTAAGAAACAAAATCCATCCTTTTGTTGTCTGAAAAAAACCTATCTCACCTTCAAGGGCAGACACTACCTTAAGGTGAAAGGATGGGAAAAAATATTCCAAGAAAATGACACTAAGAAATAAGTAGGAGTTGCAATTATAATATCTGACAAAATAAACTAAAACTAAAACTAACCAGAAAAGATAAAGAGGGTCACTTTATTCTAATCAGAGGAACAATTGACCAAGAAGATATTACAATCATGAACATATTATATGTACCAAACTCTGGTGCACCCAACTTCATAAAAACAGAACTATAGGACTTTAAGACACAGATTAATCCCAACTCATTAATAGTAAAGGACTTCAATACCCCACTGACTCCATTAGACAGGCCAATCAGACAAAGAATAAACAGAGAGACATCTGATTTAAATGATACTATACATCAAATGGACCTAACAGACATCTACTGAATATTCCACCCAAACACCAAAGAATATAGTTTCTATTTAGCACCCCATGGAACTTTCTCCAAAATCGACCACATACTGGAACATAAAACAAACCTCAACAAATAAAAAAAAAATTGAAATAATGTATTTTATTAGACCACAGTGCAATAAAGCTTAAAATCAGCACCAGAAGAAGTGCTAGTAACTAAATGAATTCATGGAGATTAAACAACACACCCCTGAATAATGAGTGGGTCAAAGGAGAAATTAAGAAAGAAATAAAAGTATTCTTGGAATTACAAAAAGGACAATACAACACAACAAAATCTCTGGGACACATTAAAAGCAGTCCTAAGAGGGAAGTTTAAAGCTCTAAGTGCCTACATTAAAAAATCAGAAAGAACACAAATAAATGATTTAACATTGCAACTCAAGGCCCTGAAAGGCAACAACAAATGAAACCTAAACCTAACAAACAAGAAGAAATAATAGAAATCAGAGCATAAATTAATAAAATAGAAACAAAACAATACAAAGACTCGATGAGGCCAAAAGCCGTTTCTTTGAAAAGATAGAGGATAGACAGACCCTTAGCCCAATTAACCAAAAGAAAGAAAAATTCCAAATCAGCAAAATAAGAGATGAAGGGGGAAACATCACAGCAGACATCAAAAAGATCCAGAATATTTTAAAGGCCTATACGCTATTAAATTTGAAACCCTAAAACAAATGGATGTATATCTAAAATCATGAGAATTGCCAAAGCTAAACCAAGAAGAGATCAACAGCTTAAACGGACCCATAACATACCATATAATGAAATTGAAAGAGTAGTACAAAACCTCCTGACTAAAAAAAGCCCAGGCCCAGATGCATTCACAGCAGAATTCTACCAGCCATTTAAAGAAGATCTATATCTACCAGGCATGGTGGCCCACACCTTTAATCCCAGTACTCGGGAGGCAGAGTCAGGCAGATCTCTGTGAGGTCAAGGCCAGCCTGGTCTACATAGTGAGTTCCAGGACAGCTGGGGAGACAGGGAGCACCTGTATCAGACAGATAAAAAAAAAAAAAAAAAAAAAAAAAAAAAAAAAAAAAGATCTATATCCAATACTACTTAAATTATTAAAAAACATAGAAACAAGGCCAGGCATGGTGCCACACACCTTTAATCCCAACACTCAGGAGGCAGAGGCAGGGAGATTTCTGTGAGTTCAAGGCCAGCCTGGTCTACCTAGTAAATTCCACACCAGCTGGGGATACAGGGAGACCCTGTCTCAAAAAGATCAATAGCTAGATAGATCAGATAGATAGATAGATAGATAGATAGATAGATAGATAGATATAGATAAATAGATAGAATGAAAGATGATAGATGATAGATAGATGATACATAGATATAGATACATAAATAGATAGATAGATGATAGACAGATAGATGATAGAAAGAGAAAGAGAACTCCCAAATTCCTTCTATGTCAAAATTCCTCTAATGCCAAAATCAGGTAAAGATACAACCAAAAAAGAAAACTATAGACTCATATTCTTAATGAACTGTTGGGGATCCTGCCCCGACACAGGAGCCGGGGAAAGGGAGATGAGCTGTCCGTCCATTACCCGCAGCCTCCCCGGGAGACAATCAGACACAACAGGGAGCCAGTCAAGCAGGAACTCGTTTATTGCAGGCGTTACAGGGTTTATGAAGGCAAAAACCACAAAGGAAAATCCCCTCCCCAGCCAAGTGTCCAATCATATAAAAGGTGAACTTGAGCATGCAGTCTCCTCTCCATAGCGCAGCATACCGTTTGTGAGGTGATCACGCACTGCCAAGATGCACGGAAATGGCAGGAGCCAATCAACGATTCTTCAAAACAAGTCTGGCCATGTTCTGGCCGTTTCCTCTAGGTGCCAAGCAAGTCTGATCATGCCCCGGCTGTTTCCTCTAGGCACCATCCTGCCTTGCCCCTGACCTCAGGCCCCCACATCTCTCCCCCTACTTTGTTTTAAAAGTGAGGTTCCTTAATGATAGCCCCTGGGGACGGGGTGCACCGTCCCCATCCCCCTCCGCTGCTATGGCCTCCCTGTCTTAGATTGCCTCTCCTCAGGTGCTGAAGTTGCCCGTCCTTGGGTAACCATGATTACCCTCATGGCCCCTGTCTTGGGTTCATCAGTCTGGGAGGGTCTTACCCGTCATTGGGACCAGCCATGCCCTTTTGTAGTTAATATACTGGGGGGTCTATCCCATAAGGGGGCAAAGCAACCTGGGCCTTCAGGCTAGCTCAAGCATCCATGCCTGGATTTGTCTTGAGGAGGAGCCCGAGAGGGATTGGGTGGCCAGGGCACGTTGGACCAGGACTTTCTTCGTCTGTCTTTGTCTTCTGATAACCGAGCAGAGACACCTGAGGAGAACAAAAGCTAGCACAAGCATTAGAAACATGCTCCCATATAAAAAGGGAGTCCATTGATAGGACCAGGGCCCAGGTATAATTTAGAGCAATAACCTAATTGGTCAGTAATATGGAAGGGGTGAGACAAAGTGACCTAAAGCAAGGGTCACAAGCTAGCAGAGCCATATCTTTGGTAATTGCCAGCTCCTCACTTAAGGGCAAGAGTATAGGCGGGGAAGGGACCAAGGCCCAGAGGTCCTCGGCTTTTATCTGACAGATGGCTAGCAGGAGAAGGAGTACCATTATTGACAGCTTTTGGCCAGCCATCTATTGATCAGATCTTGAATAATGATGGTAATGATAAAAAGACATAGAAATCCTTCTCAAAGGGCTGTTACCTTTGGGACAGGGTTATTCCTGCATCTTTAGACTCCTTGCAGGTACCCAGATGGGTTGGAGCTCATCCGTGGGAAAGACGCATCCAAACCCCCTGCCCATAGTAAGGAGCTGCACGGGTCCTTACCATTGTCTTGTTACTGGATCCTTCCATCTGACCCATACCTCCGGTCTTTGCTCCTGATGCCCCCAATGTTTTTGGAATCGAGATTCCAATTGACCTTTTTGAAAATTGAGGATATCGATGGTAAATAAGGCCAAACCTAGCTGTTAGTGGGGGCTTACTCCCCCTTTTTGTTTTTGTAATTGGGTCTTCAGGTTCTGATGGTTACGTTTTATGATAGCTTGGCCCTGGGGGTTATAGGGGATCCCTGTGTTATGGTGGATTCCCCATAAAGAGAAGAAGTCCTGTAAGCTTTTACTTATGAAACATGGCCCATTGTCAGTTTTAATCCTTTGAGGTAAACCCAGTATAGCAAAGCACTGGAGGAAGTGAGACTGAGCATGTTTAGACTTTTCTCCTGTATGGGCGGTAGCCCAACAGGCGTTTGAGAACATGTCAATAGACACGAAAACATACTTGAGTTTTCCAAAAGGAATGCAATGTGTGACATCTGTCTTCCAAAGAGAGTTAGGCTTCAGCCTCCTAGGGTTTACCCCTGGTTGTTGGAGGGGTGGCACCTGTAGAAAAGATTGACAAGACTTACAGGTATGTACAATTTTTCTTAGGTCCTTGATAGGGACTTGAGGGAACCTCTTATGGAGTCCCCGCCAATTTACATGGGTATGATTATGCAATTTACCAATTTACATGAGTATGATTGTTGAGCTTTCTCCAGGCCTGTTGATAGGATATGGGTAGAAGCCATTTTGTCTGCCTCTGTGTTGTCTTGGGAGAGGAACCCAGGCAGTCCTTGGTGGCCCCTAAGGTGTTGTAAGAAAATGGGGGCCCTTCCTTCTGTTAATAATGTTCGAACCTGGATCATTAGGGGGGTAATAGGGTTGTCATCTAGCCGAATATGAGAATTTAATAATCCCGGGAGAAGGTAGACTACATATAGGCTGTCAGAGAACAAGTTCATGGGGTCATCTACTTTGGACAAGGCTAGGGCAATGGCCATGAGTTCTTTGAATTGAGTGGAGCCCTTGCAAATGTGAATGTATGTTTTTGGTTCTGTTCCTACCGCCGGGTAAATTACTACAGCGGCTCTGAATTTTCCTCCATCAGTAAACACATTATACGTCTCCATCAGAGGGTTTTTGACAAAAAGCCTGGGGGCCCCCCAGTGGAGGGTGAGAAAGGAGGGTACTCATTTGTGAGGGCCATAATGACAGTCCAACTTTCCCAGAAAGCCCTCCAAGGCTATGGCCATTCGGCTGTTGTTTCTGCAGAGCCATTCAAAGTCCTTTAGCCAATAAGGGATAATAATCTTGTGGGGGTCAATGCCATAATGTCTCAGGGCTATATCCCGTCCTTTCTCAATTAGGTCAGCCAACTGCTCCATGGGTGTATACACCCATGGAGTGCCCCCTAGGGAGGTATGCACCCATTGGAGGGGCTTCCCCCCTTGTGTGAGGACGGATGTCATCAGGGCCTCGCCAGGGAGCACCCATAGTTTGAGGTCCTTTCCAGGCATATAGCGGGCCAGTTAGGCTTGGTCCAGGGACTCCTAGACCCCCTGTAAAATGTCTAGGTGTTGCAGGTTCAGATGGATTATCTCTGATGGCTGTTTGCCTACTAACAATTAGAACAGGGGCTCCAGTGTCTCAGTGGAGGCAGGCATCCAGGACCGTAGCCAATTAATCTCTCCCAATAATTTTTGAAGTTCTGTTAGGGTCATATTAGGTTTAATAGTCAGTGTGGCTTTAAGGGACTCACCCCCTCCATGAACAGTGTGGTCCCCAGAACCTTAAAGGGGGCGACAGTCTGTATTTTGTTAGCAGATACTTGAAGCCCTCCCACCTGGAGGCATTTTTGAGTGGCCCTATATAGTTCTTGTAATTGGTGGGGACTTGGTGCCCCCAAAATTATATCATCCATGTAGGCATATACAGTAGCATGTGGCAAAGATTCCTTTGGGCTCAAGAGAGCCCTTACAAAGCTCTGACAGAAAACTGGACTATTGGCCATGCCTTGGGGCAAGACTGTCCATTAGTACCTTTCATCAGGTGTGCTAATGTTGATGGAAGGCACAGAGAAAGCGAACTTCTCACCATCTTTGGGTTGTATGGGGATAGAGAAAAAGCAGTCTTTGATATCTATAACTATGAGAAATAGAACTGAAGGAACAGCGGGTATCCAGGGCAGTCCCCTCAAGGGGACTCCTTCCAGCGTCATTCTAGTGTTGACCTTACAGAGGTCCTGTAGCATCCTCCATTAGCCTAGTGACTTTTTTATGACAAAAACAGGGGTGTTCCAAGGGCTCATGGAGGGGCAGACATGCCCCAGCATAAGCTGTTCATGTATAATATGCCTCAAAGCCTGGAGCTTTTTCTTGGGCAAGGGCAACTGTTCCACCCAAACTTGGCTCCCTGGGGACCATCGGATTGCAGGAACTTGAGGAACAGCGGCCTCTAGGATTGGGGGTGGACCCGGGGAGACTCGGACTCCTCCCCCCTGTAGTTTAAAGGCAGTCAAGGGGGTGTCTAAACCTGTTCATCTCCTAATCATCGAGGAGCCCCTTGATAAACTCCCTATTGTCCATGGTCACAAAAACATCTGCCCACCCCCAGGAGATCTCTCCCAAAGAGATTGTAGGCAAGCCCCTCAGCCACCAAAGGTCTGATCTC
>NW_008353596.1:2814119-2875210 GCF_000622305.1 Nannospalax galili
GGATCCCCGATATGGGCGGCCCCGTAGGACCGGTATCTAACTCATGCCAGGCCTTGAGGCCAAGGGCCCTGACCTGTTCCGTATATGGTGGTGGAAGTGCTTCCTGCTGGGTGCCCACAGCAAAGGCATCCATGGTCCCTGTCAGCATGCTGAAAGTGATAGGGACAAGGGGGTTGGCGGCACGGTTATTTTCCACCTGGACCTGACATTCCTCTCAGTATAGTGCCATCCATTTAATGAACAAGGGGCTGGGGAGGACTGCCTTGGCTAGATTCATCCAGTCTTTGGCCATACAGGGTTGATATACCAAGCCCTGGAGGAGGGTGTCGACCCAGGGGGACCCGAGGCTGTCCTCGGCCACCACCTTCTTTAATTCTTTAAGATCTTTAGCCTCCCAAAGGTACCAGGCGGCCGGGTGCTGGGGTCCAGGGTTGATGTTTACGGGGAAAGCCTGGACCAGTCCCATGGGAGTGGAGAGCTCCGATGGACTAGATCAGGGGGCCCCCCCAAGGGTCCTTTCCCTCATGCTCATCCCAGCCACCCGGGGTACCCCCCCTTTATCTTCCCCGTTCTCGTCACCCCCCCTTCCAGATCTCGCCATAGTATGCACTTCACTTTCAATCATTGGGCTCTCTCCTCATCAAACGTGACCCATTGATCTTCCCCTGCAGCCTTATCCATCCGGCAAAGGCCGGTATGCCCAGGGGTCTGATCAGGTTGAAATCATGACTTAAGGGCTGAGATTGTGGGGTAAAACCCCAAGGGTAGTTCTTTCCCTCTATTGATCTCTGCCTTGCGAGCCAGTTGTTCAAGCCCGTCCCAGGTAGCCCACTGGAATAAATTGCTGGTGAGCAGCCAGGGAGCAAGATGCAGGGCAGCCTCCCAGACCCTCTTTGATGAGGAATCGGACTGTTCTAACCCCCTGGATCTCAGCATATGTCTCAGCACCATGAGCGCCTGGTCCTCACTTTTACTCGTTGCGTTACCCATCTCTTGGGGGTCTCACTTCCCTCAGTACTCACCCAATTAGCCCCGGCGATCAGCTACTGTAGCGGGTCCGAGTGGTCTTCAAGCCCCACATTGGGCACCAGATGTCGGGGATCCTGCCCCGACATAGGAGCAGGGGAAAGGGAGGTGAGCTGTCCGCTCGTTACCCACAGCCTCCCTGGGAGACAATCAGACGCAACAGGGAGCCACTCAAGCAGGAACTTGTTTATTGCAGGCGTTACAGGGCTTATGAAGGCAAAAACCGCAAAGGAAAATCCCCTCCCCAACCAAGTGTCCAATCATTCCTCTCCATAGCACAGCACAGTGTTTACCAAGTGATCATGCGCTGCCAAGATGCACAGAAATAGCAGGAGCCAATCAGCGATTCTTCAAAACAAGTCTGGCCATGTTCCGGTCGGTCGTTTCCTCTAGGCGCCAAACAAGTCTGATCATGCCCCAGCTGTTTCCTCTAGGCGCCATCCTGCCTCGCCCCTGGCCTCAGGTCCCCGCAATGAACATAGCTGCAAAACTTCTCAACAAAATTCTTGCAAACTGCATACAGATGCACATCAAAAAGATCATCCACCATGATCAAATTGATTTTATTCCAGAGATGCAGGGATGGTTCAATATATGTAAGTCAATAAGTGTCATAAATCATACAAATGGATTCAAAGACAAGAACCACATGGTCATCTCAATAGATGCAGAGGCCTTTGACAAAATTCAACATGCATTTATGTTTAATGTCCTAGAGGGAATTGGACTGGAGGGAACATACCTCGACATAGTTAAAGCTATGTACAACAAACCCACAACTAACATCATTCTAAATGGAGAAAAACTGGAATCATTCACATTAAAATCAGGAACCAGACAAGGCTGTCCACTAGCTCCATTCCTTTTTAATATAGTGCTTGAAATTCTTGCTAGAGCAAGATAAGAGAAGGAAATTAAAGGAGTACTCATTGGAAAAGAAGAGATCAAATTATCCCTTTTTGCAGATGATGTGATACTATACCTAAGAGATGTCAAATTCCATCACAAAACTCCTTGAAATGATTAAAATATTCAGTAAAGTGGCAGGTTATGAAATTAATCTACAAAAATCAGTAGCCTTTCTATAAACTAATAAAAAGCAATTGGAGAAGAGTACAGGGAAACACTCCCATTCACAATACCTAAAAAAGAGTCTTGGAATAAACCTGACCAAGACATCAAAGATCTCTTCAAGGAAAATTTTAAATCTTTAAAGAGATTGAGGAAGACATGAGAAGATGGAAGGGCCTTCCATGCTCATGGATTGGAAGAATTAATATTTGTGAGAATGACCATCCTGCCAAAAGCCATTTATAGATTCAATGTAATGCCACTCAAAATCCCATGACATTCTTCACAGAATTAGAAAAAAAATCATCCTAAAATTCATATGGAAGCACAAAAGACCCCGAATAGCCAAAGCAACCCTGAGCACAAGGAGCAACGCTAGAGGGATTACTATACCAGATCTCAAACTATATTACAGAGCTATAGTCATAAAAACAACATGGTACTGACACAAGAATAGACCAGTAGATCAATGGAACATAATTGAAGACCCAAACATGAGTACATGCAATTTCAGCCACCTGATATTTGACAAAGGGGCCAAGAACATTCACTGTAGGAAAGACAGCATCTTTAGCAAATGGTGTTAGCAAAACTGGATCTCCATCTGTGAAGAATGAAATTAATCCCTTATCTTTCACCTTGCACAAAGGTCAATTCCAAGTGGATCATCAAAGACCTCAATGTGAAACCTGAAACTGAAACTGTTAGAAGAAAACATTGGCAGTAACCTACAAGATATAAGTGTAGAAAAGGACTTTTTAAATCAGACACTAGTTGCTCAGGAATTAAGGTCAACAATCAGCAAATGGGACCTAATTAAACTAAAAGGCTTCTGCACAGAAAAAGAACCAACCAAGAAAGTGAAGAAAAAGCCCACAGAGTGGGAGAAAATCTTTACTAGCGATACATCTGACAGAGGTTTAACATTCAGAATATATAAAGAACTCAAAAAACAAAGAGTCAAGAAAGCAAGTGATCCAATTAAAGGATGGGCTGGCTAAGGATCTAAACAGAGTTCTCAAAAGAAGAAATAAAGATGATTAAGAAACATCTTAAAAAGTGTTCAACACTGGTGGAGTTGGATTTCTGACTACACCTGAAATTGCACTGGAACTACTGATGGCTGCAAACTTCCTAGATTGTTAATAAAATAAAATAAACTGTTAACTTTCAGTAAAAACAAATAAGAAATTTGTCAATACTCATTAAGCTGCAAGCTTACACTAGATGTGTTTATTGAGATATACTTTATTTCATTAAGGTTAGAAAGGCCCACTAGGGCTAACAATAGGGCTCAGCTACATGGGATCCTTGTTAGAAACATAAAGTTCTAACATGCTTTTCCCTTTTTGTAAACTAATGCCTAATTTACCTCAGTATCCTCAATGCACAGGTCGAGGCAGAGGACTTGACCACTCAGGGTAGAGCAGGTGGTGCAAACTCCACCTTTGCACAGGTTCTCTAGATCCTAAGTTCCACCGGGCCAGTGAAGAAGGGCCAGGTGGTCTCTGAGTAGCCTGTGTTAAAGCTGGGGTGCCCAATGGCCCCTCTTTGACAGCTTCAATGTCCAGTACATGCCTGCTGTCTGTGCCATCCACCAAGATAGTCACTTAATAGCTGTTGTGGCTATGGACATCATTCTCAGAGGACAGCTGTGCTAAGCTAGTCTAGCCTATAACAAGACTGCTGTTGTGTTTGGGCAGGACAGTTGTCTCACTAGAAAATTAACCATAACAAACCTCAACTGAGGTCTTAGAGTGTCAGGATCTCCCACAGAGTTCCACACTTCAGTGAGCAGATTGAGTGACCCATGACATCTTACCCACACAGCCAGTTCCAAGAAGAAACAACTCACACCACACAACTTAGTCCTCTGCAAAATGAGATATAACCTAGCCATCCAGATAGTCCACACAGGTGTCCCACCTGGTCACCCACTACATCTTCTGTTTGCTTATTCTTGGCAAAGTCTTTTTAACCATCCACCTCACCAGTCTTTTGCATGCTGCCTGGCATGGCACAGGTCCACTGCTGTGGTGTCACCATGCTTGTGTTTATAGCACCCCAAAGTGCAAGAGCAGTGCTGCTGTCAATTCAAACACTCAGGGAGATGTATTAAAGGATGGTCAATGATGTATGCATAAGAAAGACGTAGCTCAGACAGAAGAGTTGGCTCAGCAGTTAAGAGCATTGGCTGCTCTTGCAGGGGACCCAGGTTTGGTTCCCAGCACCCACATGGCAGCTAACCACAGTCCATAACTCCAGTTCTAGGGGATCCAATGCCCTTTTCTGACTTCTGCAGGCATTGCATGACACAGGTGCACTTACACACATGCAGTCAGTACACTTATACACATAAAATAAAAATAATAAAATATTTTTTCAAAAAGAGAGACATGCCAGGCAGGGTGGCACATATCTTTAATCCCAGCACTCAGGAGGCAGAGGCAGGCAGATCTCTGTGAGTTCAAGGACAACCTGGTCTACATAGTGAGTTCCAGGCCAGCTGGGGCTACAGGGAGACCCTGCCTCAAAAAGACAGACAATATAAACAAACAAATAAGTAGATAAAAATTTAAAAATAAATAAAAAAGACATGACTCAGGCTGGAGAGATGGCTCAGTGTTAAAGTTAAGGGCCCTTGCTGCTTAGTCATGAGGCTCAGAGTTCAAATCCCAACACCCATATCGGGCAGCTCACAAATACCTATAACTCCAGCTCCAGAGGATCTGACACCTTCTTCTTGCCTATGGCAGGAACCTACATATACTCTCTCACATAATTAAATAGAATAAATGTTTTATTTTAAAAGGACATAGTTCATATGTCCTCAGCTTCAGACATGCACTGGAGGGAGCAGGTCCGAAAATGCCACCCCTGATTATTGGGGGCTGGGGGGCAACTCTACTGAGTCAAGGAAACTCCTCATTTATAAGATGCAAACCTATCCAAATTTGCACTGGAGAAAGCCAGATCCATTTTTTGTTTTGTTTTTTGAAATAGAGTCTTGCTATGTAGCTCAGGCTTATCTCAAATTTGCTATGTAGCCCAGGCTGCCTAGCACGGGGGAAATGAACTGTCAGTAGTTTTTACCTTCAAGACTTAAAGAGGAAAACTGAGTTAGTTACTTTCCATGTTGCTAGGATGCCTGACAAAAGCAGCTTAAGAAAAGGTCAATTTGGGCTCTCACTTTGAGAGTCATGGTGGCAGGTGTGAGATGGCTGGTTGCACTGAGTCTCCAGTCAGGAAGCAGAGAGAGATGGATGCTGGGCCTCGGCTCACATCTCTTTTTCATTCAGTCTGGCAGTTGGGGTGGGTCTTCCTACTTCAATCTAATCTAGAAAAATCCCTCACAGACATGAAGACTTGTCTCCAAGGGGGTCTCTAGATCCTATAAGGTTGTCAATCAATCTAAACCATGGCAGAAGCCAGTGTCTTAGTGAGAGTGGGACCCTCATCTGGCCTGGTATGGTTGGGAGACCCTGAGACCTTGAACTAGAGGCTGATTCCAGCCCGCGTGAATGAAATGTCCACTCCCAGACCTCAGCACTGAACTCCTGGAGCTCTGGGGATAAACAGAAGGCCAGACAGGCAAGAGGGAACCTTGAATAAAACAGCTTTAGGAGTCACTCAATGACAGATACCTGTTGCTTCTTCACCCTGAGCTGTTGGGGCTATGCTAGGCACAGGCTCTGACAGGGACCCTGGAAATGAAATCCCCGGTTTCTTGGAGACTTTATGCTAGCCAAACAATGACCCTGGTGGGCTCCCAGGTCCTGTCTTTCGAACACTTGCAGCTCTTCTCTGCAGGAAAGCCATGTGGGGACAAATAGGCAGAATCAAACCCTAGAGCAGTCAAGCAGTGCCATGTCACAGACAAAGTATGTGACCCAGGACCCTAACGGCTCACTCTGGGCTGGGGGTGAGACCATCTTAATATCTTTGAATATTTTTCAATCTCTGCAAGTTTCAGGTCCATGAAGAATTCATCTTCTCCGTGTTTTAGGACTAGGTATCTGAAGCCCAAAAACGTTGTGTGAATTGCTGAGGGTCACACAGCCAAAGAAAATTGATACATTTGTGGCTAAAAGATAAAACTCCTGGCTGAAGCCTTTGGCTCCTGATCAGAAAGTGTTCATTGGTGGGGATGAGATTATGTATTATGTGGCTATTTCCTCAAGATTGATAACATGATATTTTTAAGACTTATGCACATGCCCTCAGAATTGAAATGTCCCCTCTTGTTTGGAGGAGGAAGGCTGCTAAGACTCAGGAAATAAATCTGTAATTCTTACAAGGCTTGGGAGCGCCTGACATGTATAGATTCACAAGGCCCTTCCCCAAGGCTATATGATTGCTGGGGAAAGGGAGATGCTCTGACTAGTCTAACTGCTTCCAAGCTGTGTAGGCAGCTCCAGGAATGTAGCTTTCATGAGAGGTAATCATGCTGGGGTGGGCTTTTCAGTGAGACAGTTACCATTGTTACCCATGCTGCTCTAAATTACTCTAACAAACTCCTTGGTTCACTAAGCCAGACTTGTGTGAAATCATTTCTTTGGTCTGTCTGTCATCAGTGCCCTATCTGGGGTGCATTTGTTAACATCTCCCCAGGTAAAGTCACATAGCAGTATGTTAAAGGAAGCTGACCAGCAAAACTTGCAGGAGACCCTTCCTCTAACTATGAAAGAACAGAAGAAATTATTTATCCAACAGCAGTATTGACAGGAAGCAGGAACCCTCATCCAACCAGCCCTTAGCTTTCCTCTCTCTTCTCAGCACACCAACATGTTCACACTGTGAAGTGCCCAGTGGGGGACGCACAGGCCTCTGGTAAATCCTTTGTGAGAGCTGGACAGGTACAAGAGGCCCTTGGAGATGTGGTTCTGTAGAAGGGACCTGGAACAAGTCCTGAGGCCTTTATTCCTTCCATAAAATCAAGGCTTCAGACTCTCCACACATTCTGGGACCAGGAGCCCTTCTTACTCCACGCCCCCTGAACTAAGAGCTGTCCCGTCTAGGATGCCATCCTGCCCGTCCTCTCTGTTGCCCCTGGGCCTTCATACTTTTCCCATACGCCAGAGAACTATGCTCTGGTCAACCTGCCAGGCTCTACCACTGGCCAAGAGAACCAGAGGTCAGGGCCATGCTGTGTTCTACAGCTTTGTGTGTCCAGTGTCCAGCGGAGGGCCTGGCACAACTCCCTCAGGAGGAGCTGGCCTTGGGACTGAAATATGGGTAGAAGGACTGGCATCCCAGTCCTGACTGATTACCTGCCTTGGTGTCTCCAGCAACTTTCACAGCTGGCCACCATCACCTGCTCCTACCCCCCACCACGGGCTTTCACACTCTAGATGGAGGACCCTGGAGATGCCCCAAATGTTTTTTCATCTCTTAGCTTCCCCAGGGATACGGCAGCCTTTTGGTGCAGGCTGGGTACCCAGAAGAGCAGCAACCATACCTTCCCCTCTGCCTCCCTCACAGATCAGTTGTCTTCCTTCTTTCCTTCTGTTGAAGAAAGTAAGTATTGAGCAACTGACAGCACAACATGGAGCCTTGAGTGCCAGGAAAGTAGCTGAGAACTCTGTGGGAGGCCAGAGGAGAATCCCCAGTGGCCACTTGACAAAGGACACTTCCAGGAGAAACAGCCTAGACGTGGAGTCTTCCTACCAGAAGAGAGGCCATGAGTCAGAGACCTGAGCAGCCCCACAGACTTCCCAGGGCATCAGTCACTGCCCTCCACCTCATCTGAGGCCCACAACAGGGGGAATTCTCTCCTGGACAAGGAATACATATGGGGAAGTAGTGGGAGGCAGGAGCTCTGAGTGGTGTCCCTAAGGCCAATTTCTCAATGAGCCCCTTCCTGACCCAAATGGGAAGCTGACTGCAGAGCCCCAGGGCTGGGGGGTGGGTCCTGGATGACCAGGGAGCTGCCTGTTGCTTCCTGCTCACACTGAAGTGCTTTCCGATGCTTTATTTTGTTTGCATGCCACTGGGTGTTATGGGAAGGTCTCCAAGGGAAATTGCCTCATGTTGAAGGGGAAGAGATGGCTGAGCAGAAAACAATCACTTCCCCTTTGCTGGGGCCTAAGACTCACCCAGAGAGGAGGGAAGTTCCTGTTTGCTGCTGCATATACAGAGCACTCTTGGCATTCCAGGAGCCCTCCTAAGACCAGGTGTCTATCCATAGCTAAGGAAGATGAGGCCACTGGCCTGAGCCTTTCATATCAGTGGAGGGACAGACCCTAAACCACTGAGCCAATGTCAGGTGATGGGCATCATGGTGAAAGGTAGAGGGGAGGAAAGGACAATTCCATTTCCTATCAGGGCTGGGAAATGGCCTGGTTTAAATGGTGACAGGCAGGACACAGCTGTTGAGCACAGAGCTGAAGAAACAGACGTAGTAGCAGGAATATTAGTCTGGGCAAAGCCAAGGCAGGTCCCCGAGGAGAAGCAGAGCAGGGGAGGCCAAAGCATAGCTAACTAGCTAATAGGGCTGGTAAAGGAGCAGCCTCTGGAATCACCTGGTCTTTGAATCTGAGTGGGATGGAAGTTCAGATTCTAAGGGAAAAAATGATCTAATGTATTAAAAGTTTCTCTTTGGTTTGTATTTTTTAATTTAACTGATACATAAAATATTGAAATTATATTAATGTGTATCCTGGTGGGCACCATCTATTTTGATGTATGTATGCACTGTGCAATGTTCAAAGCAGGTTAAACATATCTACTCCTCAATAACCATTTCTTTATGGGGATCATTCAAAATATTTCTAGTGTTTTGAAATGTACAATGTTAATCATGGTCTGGAGTCACCCTACTGTGTAGCAGCATCCCACAGCCTCTTGCTGGAAGCCCTCGTAATTTACTCCCCAACCTTCCCTAAATTTTGAGTCTCACTCCCTTCCAGGCGTGACAGACCACAGCCCTACTAATGACGACGAAGAAAGCTAAACAAAGTACTTTCAAATACTTCAGGGCTGGATTGATGGCTCAGTGATTAAGAGCACTGACCGCTCTTGTAGAAGACCGGGTTTGGTTCTCAGCACCCATGTGGCAGCTCACAACCATTTGTAACCAAACTCAGGCCCTCTGCAGGAACAGTCAGTGCTCTTAACCACTGAGCCATCTCTCCAGCCCTTCTTAAATTTTTTAAAATAATTAGCTTGAAGGCCTTAGAACACTAAAAGGGTTGAGGGGGTGAGTACAGGGCAGGTGTCATGGAATCAAGATCTGGAAACAAACAAACAAAAACAAGAGGTAGGATCCCAGTACTTGGGTTCCCTTTCCCCCAAAGAGTATTCTGAAATCTGAAAAATGAAAGAAAGGCCAAGGAGTTGAGCATAATTTTTTAAAGTCTTGAGGGTCTGCCCAGCATGGTGGCACACGCCTTTAATCCTAGCACTGGGGAGGCAGAAGCAGGAGGATCTCTGTGAGATCAAGGCCAGCCTGGTCTTCACAATGAGTTCCAGGCCAGACTTGAGGGTATAACAGGACAAGATTAGCATTCAGAGCTTGCCGAGGCCTGCCTGGTAAACCACCCCGGCATTCAGCTGATCTCCAAATGGTCCTATACACCCTGAACTCTGATCGAGCAGGTCATGGCAGGTCTAAAGCCCCACTTCAAGTTATCAAAATCATGTCAATCTCTGATTGGGTTAGATTCTAACCCCTAAAAAGACAAAGCAAACTGTCTTCTTGGGAAAGATTACCTCACTGTAAGCCTCAAATGATTTCCAATAGTTTCCACACACAATGCCTCACCTTTAGTCAAAAATGACTAGACATATGATAAAATGAAACATGACCAAAAATCAAGTAAAGGGAGGCGAGATGGTTCAGCAAGTAAAGGCACTTCCTGCACAGGCCTGAAGACCTGAGTTGGATTCCTGAAATTCACATAAAGGTGGAAGAAGAGAACTGACTCCACAAAGTTGTCTTCTGACCCCTAAAAGCTCACCATGGTGTGCGTGTCCAAACACATCACACAAACACACACAACACACAGCAATTTTTAAAAAAATTAAATCAAGTCAAGCTGGGCTGTGGTGGAAGAGCTCAAGCCCAAGGTATCTCAAAATAATAATTTTTCAGAAAAGTAAAAAGAAACCTGGAGAGATAGCTCAGTGATAGAGCATGTATCTAGCACATACAAGGTCCTAGGTTAATTTCCAGGAGAGAGAGAGAGAGAGAGAGAGAGAGAGAGAGAGAGAGAGAAAATAAATAAAAACAAGATCCAAAAAGTTAAGCCAGATGTGATGGCACACACCTTGTTTTAGGAACCTAGGATAACCTTAATCCAATGAGAGATTGAGATGACTTTGATAACTTGAATGGGGGGCTTTACACCCTGCCACAACCTGCTTGGTCATGGTTCAGGGTGTATAGGACCATTAGGAGATCAACTGAACACTTGGGTGGGGGGTTACCAGGCAGTCCTTGACAAGCTCTGAACTCTAATCTTGTCCTGTTAGACTTTAAAAAGACTTTAAAAAGTTATGCTCAACTCCTTGGCCTTTCTTTCATTTTTTAGATTTCAGAATAATCTTTGAGGAAAGAAGTCCCAAATGCTGTGATCCTCCCTCTTGGCTTTAATCCAAGCACTTGGGAGACAAAAGCAAGGCGGAATTTTGTGAGTTTGAGGCCAGCCTAGACTACAGACATTTTAGATACTGTCTCAACAAACAAGCAAAGATTCAGAGAGTTATTGGTCATATACATTAAAATAAAAATAATGTTCAGTATGCTAAAGAATATAAAGAAATAATAAAGGAAAAATTTCCCAGAGTAATGAAAGTCATCAAGTTAGAGTCAGAAGCACAACAAATCACGAGCAATGCACACAGGAAGAAAACTGCTAACCAGATCAGTTTGTAAAACAACCAGAGAAAAAAAGACAAATTATACTCAGGGATAATTAGCATACTTCCCAACAATCACAGCCAAAGCCTGAGGACAACAGACGGTGTCTTTCCAAGTGATTAAAGAAATAAAGTAAAAAAAAAAAAAAAAAAAAAAAAAAAAACCAAAAATTTTTTTAAAAAAAAAAAAAAAACCTAGAATTTTTTGCTCAATGGAACATTCTTAAGTAATGAAGATAAAGACAAAAAAGTTTGCTGAGAATCAGCTAAGAGAAGCGGTCCAGCCCCAGGAGACTGCTCTGGTTACTGCAGTAACACTGGCAGGTGTAATGGCGGCTGGACCACGGAGGCCACCTTAGAAGTAAAAGAATTGTATGTGTCTAGGAACTGGGTATGTTTTAAAAATGCCCCTTTCTCAGTTTGCTGGTGAATTAAATATGCTGTGACAGAAGGGCCAGTCAGGATGCGGCCGAAGCTTCTAACCTGGGCTAAAGGAAGAGCAAAGCTGCCATTAACGTGTGGGAAGCTCTGCAGGCGGAGAACGGGTTCCGGGGAAAGAAAAGCTACGTTTGGAATAGCTGGATTTGGGTGCCTATTGACAAACAAAGGGAAGCTTTTGGACACTGAAGTCTGCATGTGGGTCAAGACCTAGAAGACGGATTAAAATCTAAGACTGTCAGTATGGATTTGTTCTTCCTTTCCACCTTTTCTTTATAATGTGGATAATGACAGGAAAAGTCAAAAGAGCCCGCTTGTGTTGTTACCAGTGTCATGTGCAAGTCTATTTCATTTAATGACGGCAATTTTTGACACCTACCTGAAGAAGCAAATCCTTTAAATATTCCTTTTTTAGAGATGTAGAAACTGATGCATTTAGAACAGAATCTCAGAATGTCTTCTCATTCTTTTTATTCTAGCATCTACTGAGTGTTTAACAAACCATTGGTACTTAATACATACTTATTGAAGAAATGAATGGATGATGATATCAGTTGTGGTAGAAATGGATAATCCCATCTTTATGGTATGGTCCACAGCAGACTGCCAGAGCATGGAAAGGACAGGCCCAGGGCTCAGGAATGTGTAATGCTTCCCACAGACCCTTTAGGGGAGCCCATTCTCATGAGGACCAGTCACATCTCCATTCCATCAATCCACTCTTACAAGGCCCTTTTGCTGTTTCTTCTCAAAGCACATCCTGTTTCCTAACCTATGTCCTCTCAAGCCAACCCAAATGAAGCCCAGGACTGCAGAGCCTTCTCAGCCTTGAGTATGGAAGGAGCTTGGTACTGGGAGCTAGACAGAAGAGGCTAGCTGAAACTCACTTTAGGTGCCTCTTTGGATGAGGAAACTGAGGATCAGAAAGGGAGGCATCTTGGCCCAGGTCAGTGGGATAGGGCAGGGTGATCTCAGAGCAAGGCCACTTTTGTAGGCAAGGCTTAGACATAGGCATTACGTGAATGCAGGCCGGTATCATGACGGTGGTAGGGACAGCTCAACCCTGTTTCCCTCTGCCAGGACACCCTGAACAGGGAGGGGTATCACCGCTGAATGACAGAATGAGGACCAGCTGACTCACAAGAAAACAACCACCTTCCCAAGCCTCAACAATATGCCTTTCATTTAATCAAAGTGCCTTTGGAGGTGAGGGGTGATTGGACCATATCACTGATAGGAAATTGGACCATATCACTGATAGGTTTTAAGAGTTTAACAATTTGCACAAGCTACTAAGTGTCAGAATTGAGGACTCAAATGTAGGCCTCACTGACTCAAATCACATGCTCTATCCTGTCCACAAAGGGTCCATTCAAACCTCCAGTCTCATGCCCTCCAGGATGAATCTTCTCCCGCCTCACCATTCAGGCCTCAGTGTGGATGGTGACTTCTGAGTTGCCTATGCCCCGCCCATGTCTGTAATGCCCCCTTTTACAAATCTTCATAGCTTCATCAGCATCCCTTAGTCTCCTTCATTATACATCCCTCTAGTGGCTCCTACCACTGGGTACTTTGTCTTGCACCAGAGTGACCTATAGAGTCATAGATATTTGTTGGCTGGCTAATCAATGAACGAGGTAATGAATGAGTGGGACAGTTCTTAGCTTTAAAAGCTAGACAGAAGAATGAGATTTTTAGGTGTTTTCCTTAGTAAAGTGTCTCTGCCTGTCAACACTGTGGGATCAGTATCGCAGGGACCCTCTGTTCTCCTCAGAACAAAACCCTGTCCTGTGCTGACAAAAGAGAGCCCAGATTGGGCTGAACCAGGCTGTTCTTGAACAAACTTGCCCAACACAGCCCCAGAAAAGTCCCCAGAAGTGGGCAGTCCTCCTACTTGCTCCCCAGAATGCAACCTGCAGAGACAAACAGCCCAGGGTGACCTGGATCCACCCTGCGGGGAAGTGTGGGAAAGCCAGCTCAAGCCTGGCAGGTGGGGCCAGCAGGCCGGCATTGTTTGCCTCGGTGTACAGCAACAAAAACCACACAGCCAGCACTTCTCAGAGGCACCCTGCCCCCCTTCATTTTAATCTCCCAAACTGACTTGTCAGCAGCAGGAAGTGACATGACAGCTTTCCTCACAAAAGGGAAACTCCTCCGCGTTACCATGGGGATGGAGGCCACAGTGGGATCACAGATTTATATAATCTTAAAGGTGTAGGCACCATGATGTCATCCTGGATGGCCAGGAGGAGGAAAATGGATGCCAGAGGCTGAGTGCAGAGCAAATGAGCTGGGATTTGCAAAGTTCCCAGGAAAGGAGAGGAGGCCGTGGAGGTGGTGGGGACTGAAGTCTGCTGTGATGGATGTCTGGAAACGACAGGAAAGCACAGAGCATGGCTCCCATCCCTCTTCCACAGCCCAGAATTAGAGAGCTGGGAGAAAGCCGGCCCTTTAGATCCACTACAAACTGATCATTTTATGGGGTGGGAAAACCAGCCATCATTGGGGGCAAGGGGCTTTAACAGTCCCTCCAGGACCCTCGCCCCACAGGCTAGCCACTTTTCTTTCATGGCTTGGAGCTTTGATTGTCTTCATTGTACAGATCAGGATCCCCTGGGCCTTAAATGACAGAGCTTTGCCACCCAAAAATTATAGGGTAAAACTATGGTGAACTCAGATGACTACAAAACTCCTGTGTCCCAGCATCATCAAGCTGTCTTGCACCGGTCTTCATTGAGATCTGGTCTCCAACCTCTGCAAGACCACTTACTTGTTACAGGATCTTGGCCATGCTGCCCCACCTCCTCTGTGAAACAGATGTAATGTTAAAGGATGTGAACACATGAAGCGCTTAGCAGACCCTGGAACCAGGTAGCAGCCTTAAAACTGACAGCTGTCCCTAACACGTTATCAGCCTTAAATGATTAAGTTGTCTCTGTGTCAGTTATTCCTGGGAAACAAAAATTTTAATAGCTTCTTTTCATCATGAGATACTGATTTTGTCCCAACTTCTCCAGGCCAAGTGTGATGCTTTCTGGAGGGCCTGAGCGTAGTAGCAAAGGTGACTTGCGGAGAGGGGTCATTTCTGGCACAGGCTATTCGAGGTGAGTGGATAGAACTGGAAGTGAATGAATTGTTTTCACTGGCGACTCCCTGAGGCAGCCTCTGTATTTTTCCATTGAGTAGATCACACTGGAGATTAATTTGGGCTCAGCTAATGACTGCCAAGCTGAATGCAAAGGCCCAAGCCTACAGGGAAGGCAGTCCCCGCGTCTGCCATGGAATCACCACCACTGGTACATTTCCACAAAGGGAACAATTCCCAGCAGTAAACTTCAAGAGTTTGATTAAAAAACACTGGGTCTGGTTTGTTTTGAAAAGCTCGGATACACTTGTCATTGCTGGAAACCCAGCCAAGGAAGTGAGCTTGCCAGTCCGGGATGAGCTTTGACATCGTAGAAAGAACGCAGGGATCTTTCAGACCCGAGAGTCGACTGGCAAGTGTGGAGAGGTCAAGGGCAGATCCTGTCACAGCCTTAACAATAGGGCTGAGTGAGGACCAGCACAGGGGACAACTCTAGAAAAGATGAGTGTGATGTTTCCTTGACCACTTCCCACAGCATTTTAGCTAGAAAAAAAGTGGGTGGGGGGGGGGACGGACTGACACCCAGGGGCTAATAACCCAAAGGCTTTGCTGTTAGTTCATTCAACATTATAGACTGGATTATGGGTTGGTAGTCAATTACACCTTCTCTGCCTTAGCCTTGTTGGCAAGAGTGAAAATTCAGTCCTGCCCTGCAGCAAGTCTGACTTAATTGCCTATCTCTTCAACAGTTATGAAGAGTAGCAGGTGACCTGAAGGACAGTTGTCAAAATGCTGTGTTTAGAGGTTGGTGTGGACGGCTTCTGAAAGCTGATGGGGAAAGGGGCACTGTAGGTGATTTTTCTACAGTGTATTTGTTCATAGTGCTTGGGTTTCTTTTTCCCATTTGATGCATTGTTGTCATAGAAATAAAGTCCTTGTCCAAGGCAAAAAGATTACTCTCAAGATAATGAGAGTGGTACAGTGCAAAGGTCACAGATAGCAAATAAAATATAAGTCCCAATTCCCTGCTCCAGTGGCTCAGCTATGCTGGGTTTCAGTATTTTCTTTTCTTTTCTTTTCTTTTTTTTTTTTTTTTTTGATAGGGTGGGGGTTTATTTACAGAGGATTAGGTGCCCCCATTTACTGCTGCACTGGAAAGTCCACAGTCAAATATAGATTCAGTGACTTCCTGACAGTCACAGAAAATGGTGAGAGGTGCCTCCTGGCATTCTTGGCTTATATGTCCTTAGCCCCTCCCCCACATGAAGCTAAAGTCATCTGAGTAGGCGGGGTAACCGAGTTCCCTCTCCTTGACGAGCATGGGAAGGAGGTGTGACTATAGCTTGCGCTGGCCTTGAACTCACTATGTAGATCAGGCTGGCCTTGAACTCACAGTGATCCGCCTGCCTCTGCCTCCCGAGTGCTGGGATTAAAGGCGTGCGCCACCACACCCAGCCAGGTCTTAGTATTTTCATCTGTAGAACACCTGGATTTTTCTGAGTGTACACTACCCCCATGCTGTGCATACTGTGAAAATGCAAAGCCAGATGGTTCTGCAAACAGCTCAAGGAGGGGAAGACTTTGTGTGTCATCTCAAAGAAGAGATTAATGAAAACAAGCAATGCAGGCAAATGACTCTGGAGACTCATGGACTCCCTGGGTGACACTGTACCTTATGTGGTGCTGAAGGACACAGGTGAGCACCTTGATCCTATGCTAAGATCTCAGTGACAGCACCTAGCACTTCACAGACCTCACCTGGCAGCCTCCCTTTGCAACCCAATCATCCTGTGGGACCCAGGGGCCACCAAGGGGCCAGGATCAGATCCCACATATTTCCTGGCAGTACTGGTCCAAGTGCTTCTCTATGAGGTTGCCAAAGAAACAAAGCTTTGAGGGCTCAATAGAAATGCCATAATTTATTCTGTTGTGTAAAAAAACGTCATCCTAGTAACAAAATGTCTTCTTAGAAGAAGAAATATATTATTTCAGGTCATAAATAATCAGCAAACATACAACTGTTGGCAACTAAAAAAACAAACCAACACTGGTGTTTTTCCCATCAGTGCTGACAACAAACCTGCTCAGGGTCTATTTACAAGATAGTACAGTACTCAAACACAAAATTGAGGTATTTGGTTCTTCTACAAGTAGACACTGACATTTGTGAAGGCAGACTGCCTACACAAAAATAAATAACGTAAATTCTCATACATGTATGTCGTCGGGAATGGTAATACTGGTAGGTATGTCAAGCATGAAGTTTCTAGAAAAAAATGGGAGCAAGTGAAGAAACTGGCTCCAACAGAGTCCTTTCTCTTCTGCCCTGTTTTGTCAGAGGGACTTGATGTACCCACAATATATTGGTCCCAAATGTGCTGAGTTCAGCAAACATCTTGCCGTTGCATCATCATTATGACTGCTTAGGAACCCAGTGGAACTCAGGAGAAATTAAATAAATAAGGACCAGCCCTCGTGAGCCCCTCCCGGAGTTATTGCGTGGCTCCTCCTAAGGAGGAGTGGCATCCCAGTGGCACATGAAGGTTCTCACCTCCCTTGGCCCTTTAGCAGCTGGGAGAGGTTGTGATGGGGCTCTGAAGGTAGCTCAGGGCACTGTTCGTGGGGTGGACAGGGATGGAGACGGGGAAGTTGAAGACAGTAGTGGTGGAGGTGCCTCGGTCGAGCACTGCCATGGCAGGGCTCCCAGCCTCAGCTGAGCAGTGTGGAGCCAGCACCTGGGACTCGAACTGCAGCAGCTGGCCCATGAAGCTGAAGTTGGGGGAGATGATGCTCCTCCTCTGCTTCACAAACTCAAAGGCCTCATCCAGCTTCACTCGGTTAGTCCTCATGAGGTAAGCAAGACAGATGGTGGCTGACCGGGAGATGCCAGCCTGGCAGTGGACAAATACTCTTCCTCCAGCATTCTTGATGGAGTCTGAAAAATAAAGTGACTGGTCACTCAAGAGCTCAGAAGAACAGCCAAGCCCAGGTGTCAGTGTATGACCTCTCCAGAGATGGACAATGTCAGCCTCATGCTTTCATATGGACACTGTTTATAGACTTATGGGGCACTGTACAAAGGACAGCAAGGGATTTAAACCCAGACTGGGTATTTCCACTTAGCAGACTGATCTGGAACAAGTCAATCAATTTGACTACCTGAGCCTCAGTTTGCAACTCTGTAAAATGAGGAAGGCTCATATGAGGATCACTCAGACCATCACCATAAAGGCTGGACTTAGTTGAAATGGGGACAGAAGTCAGAAGTTCCAGGCAGCTATTCCATTTACCTATGAAGTCGATCGCCTCATTGAACCAGGAGCTGATGTCCGCCTTGTGGTTGTCTTCCACGGGGATACTCTTGTATTGGTAGTGACCCTCGAAGTGGTTAGGACAATTGGCTGAGACGTTGATCAAGGCAGTGATACCCAAGGCGTCCAACATGTCCTTTCGGGAAGCATGATAGGCACTGCCCAGGTACAGAAAGGGCAGGATCTCCACCGGGCCACCCTGCAATCCAGAAAAGTCCCGACACTCGTCAATCTTGTTCAGTTAACACCAGCACCCATGCCCTCAAAAACTCCCTGCTGAAAAGTGAGTTTCAGATATGAGGTGACCATCTAAGCACTGCTGATGGCATATAAAAAATAAAAATAGGGGTCTAAGCCCATTGGCCTGGGCAGAGCCAACAAACTCATGTCTGCCAGCATCTGAGAGTGACTCGGCTCCATACAACTGTTTCATTGTGGCATAAACAAGATCCCTATGTCCGCTCGAGTATAAATAAAGCTGCATCCACTCTGTATTCTCCCTGGCACAGCCCTTCCAGCCGTCTACCAGCTCTTCTCCCACCCCTCTGGCACGGACCGGACCGGATCAGGTCCCTACTAACCTGATCGTAGAGAGGAGTGCTGCAGGAACTGCACCCAGATTCTGCGCTGTCAGGAACACGAGTACTCAGGGGAAGGCTGAGCCCCATGGGGGTCAACTGTTTGCTGCACAGCTCTGGGCAGGAAGCCGAAAAAGCCTCATATCCTCCTGAGAATACAAAGGCACGGGGTTTGTTTTTGTTTTGTTTTGCCCCATTAGCACCACCGAGACACAGCACCTTCGCCCACCCACCAGGGGCTGCGAGTTTACACGGGAGGCTCAAGCAAGTCTTTGTTCCTGGAGCCAAACAAAGCCAATGACAGGTCCCTAGAGACTGGACGCAGGAGCCTGCGCGCTCCAGGTGGGACACCCCTCCCCGGTGGATGGCCAGAGGTTCCCCCCATCCCCGCAGAGCGCCTGCGGTCAGCTCCAGCGCCTACCTTTGAGGAAGAAGACTTGGGTGGTGCGCGCCTCTCGGCAGAGCGCTCCAGCGGCCAGGGCCAGAGTGCCATCGCGCTTGGCGCCGTCCAGGGAGGCGCTGCGCTCATCCAGCAGCACCACAGCGTGGTAGGCTCCCGCCAGCAGGCGGCCGCGCAGCTCAGCGTTGGGCACGATGTGCTCCAGGCCCATGGCGCCCTTGGCCCGGCGCCGCACGATGGTACTGAAGCGCACGTTGACCGAGCCCGCAATGTGGCCCGCGTTGAAGGCGAAGAAGGAACGGCAGTCTAGCAGTAGGCACTGCGCCCCACGCTCCCGCAGCAGCGCGCGCAGGCCCCCGGCGTCCAGGATGCCCACCTCCATGACCATGGCCGTCCGCAGCGCCCCCAGCGTGCCTGTCCCACGGCCGCTTTGTCTGTGATTCGGAGCCTCGGAAGGGCCCTCTAGGAAGATCTGCCCCGGCTGTGTGTCCCGGGCTGGAGCTGTACCTCGCGGGTGTCCTCGCCTGGCTGCTCCCGAGCCCGCCCCAGCTACGCGCCACCAGCAGGACAATCCAGAGCTGCGTGCTCTGCCCGCGCCGCCCGATTATATGCGGCCTCTTGGGGGCGGACCCGGGCGAGGCGCGCGGGGGGGTGCGGGGGGGGATGGCGGGGAGGGGGAACGGTTTGTTTGTTTGAATGGCGGTCACGTGACGGTGCGGTGACGTCACCCGTCCTACCGGGTTCGGCGCCGGCGAAGCCAAAAGCAAAGACGTCATCGGCCTCGGAGCGGGGTCGGCTCTCCGAGCTGGCTCGCGTCCCGGCCCCCGCCCTGGTGGCCGGCTGCTCCTGGCACGTCTCCCGGGTCCGGGGCCCGCGGGCAGCTCGGCTCGATGCCAGCGCGAGTGACCGGGACTCGCGGCCCGAGGACACGCCCGGGGTCCCTGTCCTACTCACTCCGCTCCGGGAGCGGAGCAGCCAGAGCTCCCGGCAAAGCACCCAAGCCCGGTGGGATCCCAAGGACCTCAGTGTCACCGCTACTGCTGGGGTCCGGGCCGGAGAGCGGGGCCCGAGGCCAGGGGACGAGAGGGATGGGTACTGTCCGTAGTCCTGTCACTCTTGTCCAGGACAAGCTGAGTCCAGGAGACGTCCTTCGCTAATGTCACTTGAAACACTTTTATAGGGAACAAGGAAAATACCTCCTAATTGACCCCCCCCCACACACACACACTAGAAATTGCTCCTACCCCTGTGGTCTCCAGAGGATTCGGGGCAAGCGAAGCGGGTGGCAAGAAAGGGTGTGGACCCCGGGTTTGATATGGCGGGACACCCCGGGCAGCCAGCAGGGCTCGACAGCGCCCCCCGGGGACCGGTAGGCGCGCTGTCACTTGTCTCCAAACAGCTTCTTCATCTTTCTTTTTGTTTTTTGGATTTTTTTTGAAACGGTCTCCCTGTGTCCCGGGCTGGGCTGGAAGTCGCTTATGTAGCCCAGGCTGCCCTAGATCTCACGGAGATCTGCCTACCCCTGCTTCTGCCTCGTTAGTGCTGGGATTAAAGGCGTGCGCCATTAACCTTAACTGAGCGCCCGGGGGTTGGGGGCGGCTCAGGCCTGGGGCTCCAATCCGCCCGAAAGCAGGCTCCACCGCAGCGGTTCCTTGGTTCATCCTCCCAGGAGGTCCAATCTCGCGGCACCTTAGGCGGATTGCCAAACCTGACCTTGACACGGGAGAAGACCCCACCCCAAGCCCCAGGACCTCCCAGTAGGCCTCAGCGCCAGCGCCACAACACCCCCTAGCTGGATACACAAACAAACATTACACCACTCCACAAGGGCCGAGTCAGGAACATTCTGCGGTTTCTTTCCTTCTTTGGGGGAGGGGTCCTTGCCCTTGCAGACTGTATTACCGGAGGCAGCTTCTGTGTTTGCCTCCCCTAGCCTCTCGCGGTGTCCACGGATTCTTCTATACGTTAAGGATACTGACCTTTTTTTTAAGAGCGTTTTTAACCTTCCTTTGAACAGAGATCTAAAAGAAGAACAAAGAAATCTGATAACATCACCCTCTCTGCATCCCAAAAGAGAGCCAAAAAGAAGAAAAAATTGTTTATTGTACCTTTTCAGCTGAGGACCTTCAACATGTTTTTTGTGTTGAATCATAGAATGTTACAGCTGCTGTCCTTTCAAACTGCATACCAACTTAATTTGTCCCATTTTCTTTTTTTGTGAAAGCATTCATTATGCCTTTCTCTACCCAGACTTCAAAAAGCCTTTTTAAAAAAAAATTTTTTTTTTAAATTTTATGTGTATGCATGTATTGCCTGCATGTAGGTAAGTGCACCTGTGTCATGCAATGCCAGCGCTGGTCAGAAGAGGATGTCACATCCCCTGGGACTGGAGTTACAGACAGTTGTTAGCGGCCATGTGGGTGCTGGGATTCGAACCCAGGTCTTCTGCAAGAACAACCAGTGTTCTTAACCACTGAGCCATCTCTCCACCCCCCAAAAGCCTTTTATTTACAAATATCATAGGAGTGTGGTAACCTGACACTGAAGTCTGGTCTCTACTGCCTCCATAGGGTTTTGCTCCCCTCCCTTTCTGGAACCCCAAAACCATCTGACTGGTGGGACTGGCCTTTCTTCCTCTGTTGAGTCTTCAAAGCTGCATGTGTACAATGGCTGCTATACAGCTTGACTTGGTGGCATTTCTCCTGTGAGGCTGGAGGGGCCAGACACACAGACCCTGACCCTTCTATGAGTCACCCACAATCAGTGTTTCCCTTCCTAGAAGTGATTCTTTTTTTAAAAAAAATATTTTATTTATTATTTTTTATTTTATGTGTGAGTATATTGCTTGCATGTATATAAGTGTACCTGTGTCGTGCAGTGCCCATGAAGGTCAGAAGGGGGCGTCAGATTCCCCTGGGACTGGAATTACAGACAATTGTCAGCCACCATGTGGGTGCTAGAAATTGAACCTGGGTTCTCTGCAAGAGCAGCCAGTGCTCTTAACCGCCTAGCCATTACCCCAGCCTAGTGATTCTTATATTATGAGGTTGTTGTCCTGTGTTTCAGAGTCTGGCATCTCTCCTTAGACGGTCACTCCAGGCAGGGACTTGTGAGTCACCTATAAGCATGAGTGGCTCAGCTGAGGGAAAGCCATTTCATGTAACACCTGTCACAAAGTGCTTGGTCTATGGGCTACCTGCTCAGAGACAGTTTGTAAAGATTTAGCCATCCCAGGCCCCAATCCAGTCAGAGAGAAGGCCCTGGTGACTGGGGAAAGAACCAGAGAGGCTTCTGCTGACAGTGGTCCTGTGCTCCTAACTGCTTAGGGCACCCAAAGCAGAGTGAGTCAGTGGATGGCAGCTCAGGGAGAAGCTGGACCTGGTGCATCCCTATTCCAAGTGTGCTTAAAACAAATATGGTAGCATGGAGTGGTGAGAAGGAGCAGCCAAAAAGCTTAGCTTACCTTCCCACTTTGACTGTGTAGCCTGGCGTCAGTCACTCCACCTTGCTGTGCCTCCCTGTAATAATGGAGTTTCTGTCTAGGTACCGTGGGGACACTCCATGCACAGGGTTGGCACTTGTTCCATTTTTTTCTGAGTTCTCTTTGGATCTGTTTTGGGGTCAGAGGAAAAAAAAGGGTAGAGAGGTCCCACTAATGACATAAAGGGGCCCGTGCTCACTGCTCTGTGACCTTGGGGGCTTATAATTTCTGAGCCTCAGTTTCCATGTTTGTAAATTGGGGAAAATGCCCATCTAGGACTCAGTAAAACAGTGTGAGACAAAGACTGCTGGAGATCCCATTCAGACAGAATGCTCTAAGGAAAGGGGCAGTGTCTCACAATGACTTTCCCTCTTCTAGAGTTCTTGGCTGTTTTGCTGTCTCTGTCTCCCCTGCACTTTGTTGTGGCTTCTCGGTGTGTTAGTCAGCTCTCTGACACTGCATCAAAATACCTGAGACAAACAACTTAGGACGAAAGGCTTATTTTCACACATAGTTACAGAGGTGTCATCCACAGTCACTAAGCTGCATTGAGATGGCGTTGACATCACTGGAAGAGCATCTTGGTACCCAGTTCATAGCAGAGCAAAGATGGAGACAATGAAGGAAGGGCCCCAAGGACCTATTCCCTTCAGTGAGGCCCCTCTTCTAGTTTTTAACCCTTCTCAGCAGTCCACTTCACCATGAGCTCACCACCATATTCATTGAGGCCTATGAACCCACCACACCCCCAAAGCCTGTCCTTGGGCATTGCTGCACTGGGGACCAGAACTTCAACACCAGAGACTGTGGGGAATGTTCCAAGCCCAAGCTAACCTCTCTTCTTGCTCAGTCAGTAACCTGTGACTCCCATGTCCCAACAGATCCAAAGCCCACCAACCTAAGTCTCCCAGGCTCCTTTGCCTTCTGGCTGAATGAGTTCCCTCTTGCTTTGAAATTGATCTTGGATTCGAGGAAAACTCAGCAAGCCTGTGTTCCTTGAATGTTCTCGGCCTTTCCCACTTCCACAGCTTTGCTGCCCCATCTGTCAGCATCCTCTGAGCCCACCACTCTCATCTTCCCCTGGCCCCCAGACCCAGCCAAGAGACTGTCTCAGTGAGTTAAGACTTTTCTTTCTCTTCCTCTGCCACCCAGTCTCTGAGGGTGTGGAAATCACTTCTCCCCTGTCTTATGCCCCTGGACTGCATGCATGCTAGCTTCAGGACAAAGCCTGGGTTTTTCTCCTCTGTGGCAGTGCCTGGCACATAGTAGGCCCATAATCTGTGAGATAGCAGAGTGTCTTTAAGCATAGTGCTGAACAACCACAGAGGGATGAGGTAGAATTGAACATTACTAAGCTTTCCTCTATCCCAGATGCATTGTGGGTGTCACCTCCTGTCCTCAGCAATGGTCTAGGGAGGGGATAGTCACTGGTTTATAGACAAGGAAGTAGGCTCAGAGAGGGGACATGCACAGGGCCACACAGTTGGGAGCTGTCACTGCAGATTGAAACACGGGGCTTATCTGACGTGTAACCATGTCTGCCCTGCTCTGCTGAGGTCTCAGTTTTTTTGAACCTCACACTGGTAGCATTGGCGAAGGCCTTTGGATCCAGAATGGCCTGTAGCTCCCCTCACAGAGCAAAGGTCCATGGCAGCAGCCCTGGACAGAGCCTGGACAGAGCCTCTAGTCCCAGCTACCTTTCTGAATTAGCCCACTCTGAGGGGTTGGCAAGTGGTGACCTCACCCTCCACACCAGGGTATGAGAATAGAGCTATTTGCTCTTGTGTAATTCTTGTGCACAGATCTCCAGTCAGGCCTGGGAGAGCTGTAAAGCTGTGTCATCTCATTCGGACCCTTCATTTGAGAGACAAATGGGGCTCAGAGAGGTTAGGCAACTTGTCCAAAGTCACACTGTGTTCAGAACACCCTAATGACTGTAGTCAACATGGTGTAAGCTGTGTATTCGAACCCTTAACACTGCTTCTCTCTGGAAACTGGACCATCTTCCATTTTTCTTCCTTAAAAATATATACAGAAAGGAGCTGGAGAGATAGCTCAACAGTTAAGAGCGCTGGCTGCTCTTGCAGAGGACTTGACTTTGGTTCCCAGCACCCACATGGCAGCTAACAACCATTTGTAACTCCAGTTCCAGGGAATCCAATGCCCTCTTCTGACCTCCATGGGCATTGTATGACATGGGTGCACTTAAACACATGGAAGCAATACTCTCATACACATAAAAAAATTAAAATATTTAAAATATAGGCAGGTGTGGTGGCACATTCTTTTAACCCCAACACTTAGGAGGCAGAGGCGGGTGGATCTCTGTGGGTTCAAGGCCAGCCTGGTTTACATAGTGAGTTCCAGGACAGCTGGGGATACAGGGAGAACCTGTCTCACAAAGAAAAAATAAATTAATTAATAAAAAATATACAGAGTGTTTTTTTTTTTAACTTAAAGGTAATCAATCATATTTGGGGCAGTAGCATTGTTGTTACAACCAAGTTCAAGTTGGGATGCCCGGGCTAGAATCCCAGCTTTTCTGTTTACTAGTTGAGTAATGTGCAAGTTGCTTTACTTCTCTGAAACTATTTCCTCATTGGCAAAATGAGAATAAGAACAGCATCTGGCATGTAGGCTGCTACAAATCTCATAGAGACAGGGAGTGGCCCAGTACAGGCCATGACCCAAACCTAGCCCCTGCCTCTCTGTATAGAGCATCAGTGATTCATGAAGCCCAAAATATTTACTCCATTACAGAAGTTGACCAGCTGCTGACACAGACTCATGGATGGAAGGCCCTGGGGACACAGGCTCAGTAAACTTTGTACTGTTGCTATTCCGTGGCTGTTTATAAAATCTCCCCTAGGATGCATTTTAAAGTAGTACCTGCTTTTATCCTCTATTTCAATGTGTGGAAGGCACATTTGTCATAGCTTAATATTTCTTAGACTGCTAAGCTTGGACATGGAGGCCTGTCCTAGGTAACAAGTATAGTAATTGTCAGCATCTTTCTTTCTGCTTGGTGCATGACTTGGGGAGGGGGGCGGTGTTAGACTCCATCATGACATTTAGATCCAATAAAGTAAAAAAGCTTAAGATGGAAAGACATTAAAATATGTGGTCACTTAGTCATAAACATCTGAGCAGGAATGGGCTTGTTAACAAACAGGTGAGTCTCAGAGGTTCATTTCTGGTGTCATCTGAGGAGCCCAGGTTGGGATCAGCCTGAAAGGATGCCAGAGGAGTGGAAGGCATCAGCATGGAGACCTCTATGCTAATTTGGGATGAAAACCCCTCTGGCAGATGGCTCTACTAACTGCTGCTTTCCTCCTGGGAACCTCCACTTCTTCCTCTATAATCTGGGAACAGTAATGACCCATAAAACCACTGCATGGAGATGCATTTGTCTTGGGAATAATAAATCCTGAAGTTTCACTGTAGGTGTTCTCTCCACTGAGGACCATCTACCTCTCCTCCCAGTCTACAAGTTAGGCAGAGGCTCCTTGCCTCTTGGAGTCCCCAGCACAAACCTCAAAGCACAGTTTGTTAGGTAAACACCTGAAGACCACCAGTCCAGGAACCAGCAGAAGGGCAGGGGCAGTAGGGCTCTGCCATTTACACGGGCCTCTTCCTGACCTAAGGATGTGGCCTGCCAGCCACAGTGGCAGAGCCACACCCTGCTGTGCACCCTAGTTGAGGGAACTAACTGATGCCTAGGGGAGAGGTTACAGCTCTCTCTTGGTTTCCTTTCTTTTTTTTTTAACAGTATGAATTGAGATATAATTTCCTCTTCATCATTAGAAAACAGTAATTAATGTCGATGGAGCAAATGAGGTCATATTCTAAACTCTCTAAACTGTCTATTCTAAACTCTCCCCTGGGGAAAGAAGGGAAAGTTATCCTTAGTGTGTTGAGAATCCTGGGTGAAGACTCGGAAACCATGCATCCAAAGTCCCACTTTTGTCTTCCTGGGTAAGTTATTTGAGGGCAATTATTAGTAATACTAGTCCATGTCTCTTGAGCACTTGCTGGGGGGCTACCTCTCTGCCAAAAGTTTCATCTTGGTGTCCTGGTATGACTGGGACACAAACCTACAAGGTCGAGACCCTTACCACCCCCACATGAAGAGAAGAGGGAACCAGTGGCCCAGAGGGGTCAGTGAACTTTCTCAAAGGCAATATAGCAAGTACCCTCTCTGCTTTCTAAGTCCTTTGTTCTTATCTCTCCTCAGCACACAGGGGTGTGGTACAAGGGTGGGGTGTTGCACCATCCCGCTCTTCATTTCTGGGGATGATAAGCTAGGGTTGCTTCTAGGTTCCAGAAAAAGGGAAGAGCCAAGACACTGGCACCTCAGAACTTCTGCCTGCCTCCCTTAGTCACTCAGCCTCACTGGACAGATGATTCATTCACTGGCCTTGGCCTCAATGGGCTTGGCCACCCATTGAGAATGAAGTCACACCTCATGCCTACATGCATTCATACCTCTGTTCAGCCAACTCCAAGGCAGGCAAGGAACAGGCCTGAGTGGACCTGCTTGGGGTCAGGAACAGAAAGGCCTGAAGATGCCTTGGCCTTCAGGTCCTAGCTGGGCTGCTCACTTGGGCCTGAACCATCTCCCGAGGGACCTGTATTAATCTGCTAGGGCTACAGTAAAAGCACCACAAACCGAGTGCTTTCAATAGCTGAACTTGGTCAGAATGAGCTTTGGAGGCCAGAAGTCTGGCATCAAGGTGCCTATGGAGTGGGTCCTCAGGAGGGCTGTGAGCATCAGATCCTTGCCTCTTGGCAGGGTGTTTGCTGGCTACCCTTGGTGTCTTGGCCTGCAGATGATCACCCACCCCTGCCTTCATCTTCCCAGGCTCTCTTTGTGCATGTGGCTTGTATAAAATTCTCCTATCCATAAGGACGGGATCCTGTTGGGTCAATAACACTCTATGCACCCCATGCCCCCTGACTTGCTTACCTCTCTAACTGACCCTGTTTGCAAAGGTCACATCTTTGAGATGTCTTTTGCACCCTCAAAGAGACTCCCACAAATGCTCTGAAGATATGTGCTCCAGATATGAGGGGGACCGGACCCCCTTTGATCTTGGGTAGGATGACTCAATACCATGAATGTATCATTTGGCCCATGAAAGGATGTCCATTTAACATTATCTTTGTGAAAATACCAGGGGTGGGCTGTTTCATTTTATTTTGTTTCATATTCCTATGGAGTTGAGTAAGTTGGTATAAAATAACAATCAAAAATAGGCAGGAAAACAGAGAAGAAAGGCAGTGCAGAGGGAGCAAGCCCTACCTGACGTTAAACCTCTGTCAGATGCTGAAGAGGGACAGAGCCACCGACACAGTGGGGAGTCCAGAAATGCAACCAGGGCATCTCAGCTCCAGGGCATGATGGATTTTAAAATAAACAATGTTGGGATAACCAGTGGATTGAGGATGTAACTCAGAGCACTTGCCTAGCATACAGAAAGCCCTGGGTTCAAACCCTAGCAGTAACAGCAAAAGAGAAAAGTGAATCCATGCCTCACACCAAACACCTAGATCCAATTTTAAAATGAAAACCTTACAACTTCTATGAGAAAATATAATATTCTTTCATAACCTAGCAATTGGGAAATTTTGAGTTAACTTAGGGCTCAAAATCCAGAAATGGTAGAAGAAAAGCTATATAAAAGCTAAAGCCAAATTGTTAGTAAGCTCTTCATAAAGGAGGTTAGCAAAGGGAGGGAAAGTCTGTACTTTAGAGATGAATGTTGATTTCACCAATAATTAAGGAGTTCTTGAAAAGGGAAGCAAAAGGCAAAAAATATAACTTATAAACAAAATGGCTAGGCATGTTGCTGCACACTGTATTCCCAGCCTTCAGGAGGCTGAGATGGAGGATCACAAGTTCAAGGCCAACCTAAGCTCTATAGTGAGACCTTGAGTTGATAACTGCAGTCCTGTGAACAAGTGGAAAGATGCTCAGTCTTGGTCATAATGAGACAGGAAGACATAACTGCATTGGAAACACTATTTCTCCCATTTGACTGGAAGAAGTGACAGTCCCCTGTGGCATGAGGTGAGCCTGAGCACAGACTGGACACCAGTGGACTATAGAATCATTGACTCCGTGGTTGCTTACAGAATATCTTGTTCTTAAGAGATGCATGCTGGAATATTCAACAATAAAGGACCATGATTTGGCAGCTTGTTCTCGAAAGAATCAGTCATCAATAGGATCTGGGTTTGAGAAAGAGCTGTCATTTCTTTTGCTTAAGCAAATCACTTGGAGCTGGGCATGATAGTGCACGTCTTTGATCTCAGCACTCAGGAGACAGAGGCAGGTGGATCTCTGTGAGATCAAGGTTAACCTGGTTTATATAGCAAGTTCCAGGCTTGGCTACAGGGAGACCCTGTCTCAAAAATACATAAATAGATAAAAGAAAGTCACTTACGGGGCTGGAGAGATGACTCAGGGGTTAAGAGCACTGGCTGCTTTTGCAGAGGACTTGGGTTCAGTTCTTATCACCCACATGGTGGCAACAACTGCCCATAACTCCAGTTCCAAAGAATTTGATGCCCTCCCCTGGCCTCCACCGACATTGTACAACATGTGTGTGCTTACATACACGCAGGCAAAATACTTATATGCAAAAAATTAAAAATTAATAATAAGAAGAAAGTCACTTAGGAGGTAGAGATCAGAAGGTCAGAAATTCAAAGTCATCCTCAACTACCTAGTAACTGGGAGGCTAGCCTGGGCTATGTGGGACCCTGCTTCAGAGAGAGAGAGAGAGAGAGAGAGAGAGAGAGAGAGAGAGAACGAGAATATGTAGGTCAGTGGTAGAGCACCTGCTTATCATGTGCCAGGTCCCAGGTTTGATCCCTAGTACACATGGTAAAAGGTAGTAAATGAGTTCATTTTCTTGATAAACCACCCAAAGACTTAGCAGAACATTACGATGCACCTTATTTGCATGAACCATTGACAAAGGCCAATATTCTGTTCTCTTAGACTCAGTGCATTCAGATACTAATTAACAATGGAGAAAAACAAGCGGATTAAAATAAAGCAATTATGCATTCAATCTCATGCTTCACCTAGTAACCTATATGCAGCCAATGGATGGGTGTGACGAAGGAGTGGAAGGGAAAACCAGAGCCAATGCAAGCCCAACTTCTCTTCTACTCTCACAGTATGCATCCGGTCTGATCCAAGATTGAACGGTTCCCCCATACCTATCAAGAGAGCTCTGCAGAGGCTGTCTAGCCAGTCCTCTAATCCAATTCAGTTCTGATACTGTCCACCTGTAGTGTCAGATCCCACGGGTCAGGGGCTCAGCATCCAGGGTTGCCCCCTACCAGTTTAGACGCTGGTGGCAACCTCCAGGTTGTCCGACTTGCCAGTGCGAGCTGGTGTTCCCAATAGTTCTTTCATGAGGCTCAGTGAATTTGCTTGAGCAGTTCCTCGGGCTCAGGAAAGAACATTCAGTGTATTGTAGATGATGTTAGAACAGATGCAGGTGAGGAGACAGGTGGGGGGCATGAAGTTTCAACATCTGCTGTCCATCCCCACCCTCCAGGAGCCCCCAGTTCTCTGGCTCTTGGCACGCTCACCAAGCCCTGTCCTGGATTTCCATGGAGAGTTCATTGCTTGTGTGTGACTGAAGCATGAACCTCGTAGAAAAGTGATTGGTTAAAAAGGTCTGATCTGATGCTAATAGAGTCTTCATGGCCCGTCTGTGCAGCCTTCATCCCTCTCATGTGTGGTGAAGGCCCCCTTCCAAAATGGGGCTCTCCAGACTTCCTGCCATCAAGAGAACTCTGCATGGTCTGCTCCAAGATAGGAAGCAGGGGAAGAATAGCGCTCCTCTGAAGAAATGGGGCTTCTCGGGCCTGCCTTGAGAGGAGGAGGCAGGAGGGTCAAGAATTGTAGCCAAAACTCAAAATGTATGTGTTGTACCATCACATTTGATATCCTGTAAGTTGAGGGGCATAAATTAAAAAGAACTCACAGCTGAAGCAAAATTCAATCACTTCCAAAGTTCATTTAATGTAGAGTGCATGTATCCATTAAAAAGTTAAAACATGAGACTGGAGAGATGGCTCGGTGGTGAACAGCACTTACTGCTCTTCCAGAGGACCCAGGTTCAGTTCCCAGCACCCACATGGCAGCTGACACCCATTCTTGACTCCAGTTTCAGGTAATTCGATGCTTTGTTTTGGCTCCTGTGGGCATTGTATGTGCATGGTGCACTTACATACACACAGGCAAAATACTTAAACACATAAAATGATAATCTTTTCTTTAAAAAAAGTCCCTACTCCCAACTGCTGATAAACTGTTAAAAAAAGCAAAAATTTTAAAAAAGTTAAAATACAAATAGTTTGTACTTAAAAAGGAAAGAATGTGGTCCTGGCCCTTTGCCCAGGTTCAAATCTCTGCTCTACCAGTACCCTTAAAGAAGGGCACTGGGAATGATCGGTCTCCATCATTTCTAAAACGGAGACCATGGTGATGTCTTGCTCCCAGGGCTCACTGGAGGGTGAGGAGACCGACTGCTGTAACCTGAAGACCATTTGGGGCCATGGCTTCAGCCTCCACCCACTCTCCCATGCCACCCACCCACTCACTCACCCACTCAGAACCTCTGCCTTGCGCCAGCCTGCTTGCAACACTGGGAACAATGAAATGAGTCATTCGTCATCCCAGCCTCCGGCAACACTGTCCAGTGCAGAGAGGAGCACATAAGGGGAGATGGTCTCAGCCCTCAGAGAATGGAGCGCAGCAGAGAGTGACCCAGCTCAATGTGAAAGACAGCAGAGAGGAGAATGAGAAAGGGGACTTTGGAAGGATATTATCTCCCAGCACCCACCCTTGCTGGGACTCTGATTTGCTCCTAGTTCTAGGGCAAGATGCAAGTACGAGAAGAAGGGCAGAGGGACCCTGTGCTAGATAGCTTTGTTTGTCATCTTGACACACTTGGGTAGAGGGAGCCTCAATTGGAGAATTGCTTCCATTGGACAGGCCATGTCTGTGGGGCATTTTCTTGATTGTTGAGTGATGCGGGAGGGCCCAGCCCACTGTGGGCAGTGTCACCCCTGAGCAGCTTGTCCTGTGTAAGAAAGGAGGCTGAGCACAGGCCAGAGGAGCAAGCTAGTAAACAGCGTTCTTCCATGGCTTGTGCTTCAGTTCCTGCCTCTAGGTTCCTGCCCTGAGTTCCTACCTGAATTTCCCTCAGTGGTGAACTGTGACCTGTGACCTGGGAGATGTAAGATAAAATAAAAACTTTTCTCCCCAAGTCTGTTTTAGTCAGTGTTTTTTTATCACTGCAATAGAAACAATGACAGATTGTGTGTGTGTGCAAAGGAGAAACATAATTGGGAGAGGACAAGAGACTATAGGGTGTCGAAGGGATTCAGTTTTAAGCAGGGTGTTCCAGGAAGGCCCCGTGAGAAGTTGACACTTGAGTAGACACCTAAGGAGGTGGAGCAGTGAGCTATCTGAAGGGAGAACATTCCAGGAAGGCACCTCAAAACAGGAACTACCCTCACGGGGCAAAGAACAACAAAGAAGCATCCAGTGTAGAAGGAAGAAATAAAACCATCTTTATTCTCAGGTAACACGATCCTATATGTAGAAGTCCTTAGGAATATAAATGAAGTAAGGGTGGGGTGTAGCATACTGGTAGAGCACCTGCCTTATGTGCATGAGGCCCCGTGTCCACCTCTAGCACCAATTTTTTAAAAAAGTCCTAATGAGTATAGCAAGGCCACAACTTATAGGAGCAGTTATAGGTGAGCAATGAACACTCTACAAGCAAAACTAAGAATATAATTCACTTCATCTCAGCACCAAAAATAATTAAATACTTAGGAACAAATTTAGCAAAAGTACAGATTTCATACTGAATATCACAGCACTTTGTTGAGGGAAATAAAAAATTAAATTCTTGGGGCTGGAGAGATGGTTGTTCTTGCAGAAGGCCTGGGTTCGAATCATAGCACCCACATGGCAGCTAACAACTGTCTGTAACTCCAGTCCCAGGGGATCCAACAGCCTCTTCTGACCTCTGCGGATATTGCACGACACAGGTGCACTTACTTACATGCAAGCAATTCACGCATACACATAAAATAAAAATAATAAATAAAAAGTTTTAAAAAATTAAATTCTTTTTTAAAAAATGTATTTATTTTTATTTTATGTGTATGCGTGTTTTGCCTACATATATATAAGTGTGCTTATGTTGTGCAATGCCCACAAAGGTCAAAAGAGGGCATTGGCTCCCCTGGGACTGAAGTTACAGAAGGTTGTTAGCCGCCATGTGGGCGCTGGAAACCGAACCTGGGTCCTCTGCAAGAGCAGCCAGTGCTCTTAACTGCTGTGCCAGCTCTCCAGCCCCTGGGGAAAAAATTTAAATAAATGGAGTGGCCTTCCATTTTGGTGATGATTCGACAAAATTCCTATCAAAAGTCCCTCAGCCTTCTTTTTTGAATTTGACATGCTGATCCTAAAATTGCTAAGGAAATTTAAAACACTAGACTGACCAAAACACTTCTGAAAAGAAACAAAGTTATGGTGCTGGATTGCTGGCTCAGCGGTTAAGAGCACTGACTGCCCTTGCAGAGGAACCAGGTTCAGTTCCCAGCACCCACATGGCGACTAACAACCATAACTCCAGTTCCAGGGGATCTGATGTCCTCTCCTGACTTCTGTGGGCATTGCGCAACACAGGTGCACTTACTTATGTATGTGCAGGCAATACGCTCATACACATAAAATAAAAATAATAAGAAAATATTTTTAAAATATTTTAAGAAACAAAATCATGGCCAGGCATGGTGGTGCACGCCTTTGATCCCAGCACTCAAGAGGCAGGGGCAGGTGGAGCTCTGTGAATTAGAGGCTAGCCTGGTCTACATAGCGAGTTCCAGGCCAACTGGAGCTACAGGGAGACCCTGTCTCAAAAAGACCAAAACAGCAACAACAACAACAACAACAACAACAACAACAATAACAACAACAATAGTCACTCTAAAGAAAGAAAGAAAAAATAAAAAATAAGAAAGAAACAAAGTTATGGGCCTCTCACTCCCTGCTTTCAGAAGGTGGTAGACAGCTCCAGTGACAGTATTGGAAAAGGTCTGGCAGACAGACTGGCAGTCCAGAAATAAGCCTGCACTTATGGCCAATTAATTTTTGACACAGGTGTCAAGACAGTCTCTGAGGGAAAAAATAGTCTGTTAACAAACTATTAAAATAATTGGAGCCCAGGCATGGTGGTACATGCCTTTAATCCCAACACTCAGGAGCTAGAGGAAAGTAGAGATGTCTGTGAGCTTGGCCAGCCTGGTCTACATAGTGAACTCCAGGTCAGTCAGGGCTACAAAGTGAGACCTGTCTCAAAAAAAAAAAAAAAAAGAGAGAGAGAAATAATAACTCAAAAAGTAAAATAAGGCCGGGCATGGTGGCGTACACCTTTAACCCCAGTGCTTGGGAGGCAGAGGCAGGCAGATCTCTGAGTTCAAGGCCAGCCTGGTTTACATAGTGAGTTCCAAGCCAGCTGGGGCTACAGGGAGACACTGTCCACCCCCAAAAAAAGACAAAAAGAAAGTAAAGTAAGCCGGGCATGGTGGTGACGCACTCCTTTAGTCCCAGCACTTGGGAGGCAGAGGCAGGTGGATCTTTGTGAGTTTGAGGCCAGCCTGGTCTCCATAGTGAATCCAGGCCAGCTGTGGCTACAGGGAGACCCTGTCTCAAAAAGACAAAAAAAAAAATTTAAAAAAGTAAAATAACTGGTTGTTGGGCTGGTGAGATGACTCACCGGGTAAAGACCTTTACCACCAAGCCTAATGACCTTAGAGAGATCCGCAAGACCCACATGGTAGAAGGAGAGAACCAACTCCTACAAATTGTCCTCTGACCTCCATATGTGCACACACACACACATACACACACACACACACACACACTAAATATAATGAATAAAGAAAACTGGCCGTGAGTTCTCATGAAGGAGGGAGGTCTGAGAGCACCTATCTATCACATACCATAACAAAAATTAATTCAAAGGGATCATTGACTTAAATGTAAGAGCTAAGACAATAAAACTTACAGGGCTAGGCACTGGGGATAGAGCTCATACACATATACACATGTGCGTGTGCACCCACACAGACTTCTAGGAGAATATATGGAGAGGGTTCTTCCAAATTCAAAACCTTTTGCTAGGCAAAGATGTCTTAGCTACAACATCAAAAACAGAATTCTAAACTGTTGTACTTAAAATCCACCATTCAGCTGGGTATAGTAGTGCACACCTTTAATCCCAGCACTTGGGAGACAGAGGCAAGTGGATCTCTGTGAGTCGGAAACCACCTGGGTCCACATAGGGTATTCTGGCTGTCTATATAGTGAGACCCTGTTTAAAACAAAAAAACATCATTTGATGGGTATGTTATTGTGGTGGGGCTATCAGCTCATTTATACATATACCAAATGATCGAATTGTATACTGTATTAGTTATTTTTCTGTTGCTGTGATAAAACACCATGATCAAGACAATTTATGGAAGCCTGGTGTGGTGATAGACATCTCTAATCCCTGCACTAGGGAGGCAGAGGCAGGTGATCTCTGTGAGATCAAGGCCAGCCTGGTCTGTAGAGTGAGTCCCAGGCCAACTGTGGCTACAGGGAGACCCCGTCTCAAAAACAAAACAAAAGAAACAAATAAACAAAAGACAACTTATAGAAGGAAGAGTTTAGTTGGGCGTATAGTTCCAGAAAGTCAAAAGTTCATCATGGCAGGGAGGCGAGGCAGAAGGCAACAGGAACAGAAAGCTGAGTGCTCACATCTTCAAACAGACACAGGAAACAGAGCGAAACTGGAAATGGGACATGGTTATGATTTCTCAAATCCCACCCCCACCAATGTGCTTCCTCCAGCAAGACCACACCTCTTAGGCCTCCACAAACAGCCACTAACTGGGGCTAAGTATTCAAATCCGCGAGTCTATGGGAGACATCTCATTTAAACCATCACATACATATTACATTTATGTAATTTTATATGTCAGTTATACCTCATGAAGCTAGGATGGGGGTACAGCCACCATTAAGAGAATGAAAAGAGTTAGGGGTAGTGTTGCATGCCTGTAATCCCAGCGCTCAGAAAGCTGAGGCAGGAGGAGTGTTGCAAGTTCCAGACCAGGGCTAGAGAGATGGCTCAGCGGTTAAGAGCACTGACTGCTCTTGCAGAGGACCCAGGTTCGATTCCCAGCACCCACATGGCAGCTAACAACCGTCTGTAACTCCAGTTCTAGGGGATCCAGTATCTTCTTCTGACCTCCTCAGGCATTGCACAACACAGGTGCATTACACACATGCAGGCGATACACTCATACACATAATAAAAATAAATAAATATAATAAAACAAGTTCCAGACCAACTTGAACTACAATGCAAGACCCTGTGTCAAAAAAACAAAACGAAACAGAAAAACACCTGTGGGGGGGAGGGGGGAGAGAGAGAGAGAGAGAGAGAGAGAGAGAGAGAGAGAGGGAGGGAGAGAGAGAGAGTGGGGGGGAGGGAGGGAGAGAGAGAGAAGACAGGACAAGAAATGTGGGCCAGGGATAGTGTTTATCACAGTAAAGAAACCAAACTAGAACAACCACCATCAAGAACAGGCTGACAGAAACCACAGTGGCCACCACTAGAATGACAGCATCACAAAGACAGGCAGTAGGGAATAGTGGCGGGGATACGAAGCATTGGCTTCATGTACTGCAGGTGGGATGCAAAATAGTACTGTCTTTTTAAAAACAGTTTGGAGGTTTCTCAGAAAGATCTATCTATCTAGATAGATGATAGATACATAGGTTGATAGATGAGAGATAGATGATGATGATAGATAGGTAGATAGATGATACATAGATAAATACAAGATATGTTATCTAGATAGAGATGATAGATGGTAGACAGATAGATAGTAGATAGATAGATGATAGATAGATGATAGACAGATGATACATAAACAAATATACGATATACTATCTAGATAGATTTTATAGATAGATTTTATATATTCATATATATATATATATGATTAGTTAGCATATGACCTAGCAGCTATCCCAGGTGTCTACCTAAGTGAAAAATGTATCCACATGAAGACTTTGAGCCAATGCTCATCATAGCCTTCTTCATAATGACTCCTTCATAAAACATCCTAAATTCCCATCAATTAATGAATGCACAGGTAAAGTGTGGTCTATGCACATGCTGGGCTACTACTCAGCAATGGAGAGAGCAAGCCATAATGAAATAAGTCAGACTCAGGCAAACACCACAGCCTGTGTGTGTGTGTGTGTGTGTGTGTGTGTGTGTGTGCGCGCGCACGTGTGCATCGGTGGGGGGTTAGAAAGGAGATTATGAGAGGGGAGGAAGAAAGAGATCCTGGGGGGGTTGTCAAAATGGGATACACAGGACATAGAAGCAGAAAAGGAGACTATTTGAGAGAAGGGAGGAAACCTACAAGGGAGGTGGGTATGGGAAGAACAGTGAGGGGCAGATATAAATCAGAACAAACATAAGGAGCTGGGGAGTTGGTTCAGTGGTTAAGAGCACTGGCTGCTCTTACCAAGGACCTGGGTTTAATTCCCAGCATCCACACAGTGGCTAACAACTGTCTGTAACTCCAGTTCCAAGGGATCCAGTTGTCTTCTGATCTCCTCGGGCACTGTACAACACAGGTGCACTTACATACATACAGACAGTATACTCATACATATAAACTAAAAATAATAAATAAAATATTAAAAAAGAGCAAACACAAAACCTGTATGTATAAAAGTGCCATAATGAAATCCATCACTTAGTACGCAAAAACAGAAAGACCACGCATGCTCCCATATGGACGACACACAGTGACTTTGACAGAGAAGAAACTTGGCCCTGGCTCTGTATTGTGTTCTGCTTCTTTGAAATGTCCAAGAAAGACAAATTTAGACAGTAAACAGATGAATGGTTGCCTAGGATTAGAGTGGGAACACTGAATAGGGCAAAGTTTACAGTATTTAAAATGTACCACAATGTAACTTTTATCTTTTTTCCTATGTATGTGTGATGCTGGGGATGAAACCCAGGCCCGTGTGTCCTGGGCACACATTCTCCCATCGAGTTTACGTAGCCCTAGTCACAAATCCAATTTTTTTCAAATAGATTCAGCTTAAGTTTGACCTTTATGATAATGCAGTATTCTTTCTGTTCTCCCCACTAATAACTAATAGTTGAGGACATTTTTGCATCACAATACTGGTGTTAATAAAAATGTAGTTAAAATAATTTTGCTCAAAATTATCATGAAAAATTTGCAAATAAAAACTTGATGCCAGTATCAGTTTATGCATGAGTCACACCTCCAGCCCTTCTTCACTGTGATAGGCTGGGAAAGTTGCAACCTCTTCTGTGGTAGAGGGTTCTAGAAGCATCATAACAGTGAATCCATCACCAGGGATTGGTGTAAGAATAGACCTTTCCACTTCCCAGTAGTCCTTAGTCTCAGAATCCTAGAACAAAGTCCAGATATGTGGGGTAACATGAAGGCCAGCGAGTTAATAAGTAAGCGTGGTTGGAAGGCCAGTCCTGAATTTCATTTCTTTGAGACTTATATTCATGTAAGAATAAGAAAAAGCATGGTAGAGGACAATGTGTTTAATAAAATGTGACTGTGTTGTCCCTGTGAGGAAAGGCGAGCCCACTGACACGTGAGGGACACAGACTGCTAGCTACCCTCTATCTAAAAAGTTGACAGAGGAAAGAGAAGTGAATGTACATATTGGTTGGAAAGTCCAACGTCTGGATGATAAAATCATGCTACTGGAGAGAGGAGGGGAGAGAGGGAGGGAGGGAGAGAGGAAGGGAGGGAGGGAGGGAGGGAGGGAGAGAGGGAGGGAGCAAGAGCAAAGGACTTGCTCAAGGTCGAAGCTGCTTATTTGGTGGCCCTTGGGGAGTCAGGTTAAGCCTTGGCCTGCAGGAGTGCTAGAGGAAAAGGGCAGCCAAAGTCAGGGTGACAACTTCCTTGGCCTCTGACTCTGCTCCTCACCTGAGATGGGGGAGTGGCCTCTACACCTCCTCCCTGAGTTACTGAGGTGTCCAAACAAGGCAGGGCCTGGGAAACCTCAACCTAGTGGCTAGAGTGGGTACCTCACCACCTCAGGACCTCAGGTCCTATACTAGACAGGTATTTATTGACACTTGTCACAGGCCACACAAGCCTAGACAAGAGAGACATAAAGTGAGCAAAACATACCTTTCCAGAAACAAAAACAAACAGACACATGGACACATATAAATACAACATACACATAGACACAGACACAGTACATAGTAAAACACACTCAGAAACAGACACATATACACATACAGACATATGCATAAAAGGATACACACCACCAAGACACACACAAACACACCCACAGATGTACACACACCCAGATACACAGACATTTACATAGTATATTCATAAGCCACCCAATTATCAAAACACTGCATTCCAGACTGGGGTGAGTGTCTATAGAATTCTTTCTGTAGAAATGGACAGAGGTGTGGTCTAGGCTGACTTGCTCCAGGAAACACAGTGGGCCATCACAGGACAGGCCATCTCTGGGTCCCTGACCATAGCACCTTGTAGTTCCCACTGGCAGTTTCTGTGACTAACAGAAGGGAACCTCAAGTACACCCAGGCCCTGGCTGGCACAGCAGACTTCCCCTGGAGAAAGAGAGACCGTGACATTACAATGGCAACACAGATGTGTCCCTGAATTTCGCTCTGTGAGACTGGACCAGGACTGCTAGGCGCATTTCCTTTCCTTTGGAGAAGGAGCCTGCTCCTACTCCCAGTGTGAGGAGCCTGAGGCCACACCTGGGGTCTTCAGGGACTCCTTAACCCCTGCTGGTGAAGGCTGGGCTTGGGGGAAATTTTGAAATCTTTCCTGAGGGTCCTGAGGTTGGAGATGCCTGATCACCAGGATTGTATTCAATGCCCAGCATTAAGAAAGGACGCAGGGGGCCTGTACGGCGCCTGACACATAGAGATAATCAATATCCATTCATTGAAAGGTTGACCTGCATATTGCAGCTTCCTTCCTTTTTAAAAATAAGTGGATGTGTATGTCCATGGACCTATAATCACAGACATAGCTCCTGGGCCCTCTCCAGAAAAGCTTCTTCAACTGTGGGTACTGTAACTGAATATGAGGCTTGCCAACAAATTGGCAACTACTGGTAAAAGGTTGCTGAGTGCACAAAGCATCTGAAGCGTCTCTGGCAGTACTCACTCATTACGTCATGGGTTTTCATTGCAGCCTTGGTTCTGAGCACCCGTGTGTACTCTGCCCTGAGCGTACTGACAGGACATTCGGTGCCGGTGAACTCTGAGCGAAAAGCCTCAGCTGAGACTTGAGATTACAGTTAGAAATCATAGTGTTTTATTGTACATACAAAGTTCTGCTCTTATAGAAATATAATGGTTTAATTACAGAAAATAAATATTTTTAATATTTTCTTACCACTACTCCTCAGCATGTAAGTATAAAATTAATATAATTTGGGATTGTATTATGTTAGAATGCTTGATATTAAAATTGCCTTTTGGGATGCTGACTTGAGTCACACACACAAATCATTAGACGAGCTGAGGATGGTGACATGCGCCTTTATCCCAGTATTCCAGAGGCAGAGGCAGGTAGATCTCTAAGATCGAGGCCAGCCAGGGCTGTATAGTGAGACTTAGCTTAAAAATTTTTTAAAAGCTGGGCACAGTGGCACACACATTTAATCCCAGCACCTGGGAGGCTGGGGCAGGAGGGTGAGTTCAAGGCCAACCTAGTACATAGCAAGTTCTAGGCCAGCTGGGGCTACAGTGAAACCCTGTCTCGAAAATACCATAAATAAACAAATAAACAAGTAAACAAATAAACAAATAAATAAATAACTTCTTTAGGGGCTGAAAAGCTGGCTCAGCAGTTAGGAGCACTGGCTACTCTTGCAGAGGACCCGGGTTCAGTTCTCAGTACCCACATAGCGGCTAACAACCATCTATAACTCCAGTTCCTGGGGATCTGACTCCTTCTTCAGATCTTCTTGGGCATTGCACAACACAGGTGCGCTTACATACATGTAGGCAATATACTCATATACATAAAATAAGAAATAAATAAAATAGTAAAAAAAACTTCTTTATGATTTATTATCAGTAAATGTTTGATTTGTATACTTATATCAAATACCTATGTGCCCAGGAGTCATGTAAAAATTTCTCAGGCAAAGGACTTGTGAGTAGAGAAAGTTTAAGAAGCCGTGAGGAAAGTGTAGGGCTGGGCCTACACTTCCATTCCCCACAGCCATTCTAGCGTTGGCCCATTTTAAATCCAGGGTGTATTGTTCTTAAAATTGATAATTGAAGCAATTTACCAGCTGTTAGAGAATCACAGCAGCACCCTTCCTTCCCCTTTCTTTACCTATTCCAGAGACAGGAAACACCCATATAGCCTTGGAAAGAAAAGGTCAAAGTGTGGGCTGAAGAGAGAGCAGAAGCCCACAGGGGCTAAGCCCTTCAAAATCCTTCTACGAGAGTAAGCCTTGTCAGGGAGGATGAGGAGGACCAAGCCTCCTGAGATGGTCAGCCTTGGTGCTTCACTGGGTCATGGTCATTAGAAGAGAGTCATCCTGGTAACCTCACAGCCACCAGGTTTACCTCTGGCATTTCAGGGAGTTGAGAGTTCACCAAGGCAGCATTGCCAAGCACAGGGACCAGTGATGCTCTGTGAAGATCTTATCAGAATTTGCCCGCTGCCAGGGACCACACAGGGGCAGGCTTAGGGGCCCTGAGTGTTGGTCCTAAACCACACAGGCCCATCCTTAGACTCAGGGGCACTGTCCCTTTGCCTCTGTCCCTGGAGTCTTCCTGCTAGACACAGCAGGAGCACAAGTAATGCCTGGGGCCTAGATGAGGCACAGGGAAGCTCAAGCCACCTGGAACAGCATCCTAGCACCTGTTCCTCACCTGGAAGTACAGCAACTGGGTCAGAGTTTAGGGATACTCTGATCTCACATACCCTGGTTACCCCAGGCAGCAGTGTGGTTATTGTTCTGTTACAGACTACAGCTCAGAGCCCTAAATTCCCAAAAAAGCGACTGTGCTAAGTCCCCTGACTCAAAATGTAGTCCCCACTGTGCTGTCAGTGCATCTGAGGAGTAAAAGACCAAGAGCCTTCTCCCAACCTAGTCACCATGCCCAGGCTTCAGCCCCTGCCACCTCCCTGGGAAGGCCAAGAGAGGTAGACTAGAGAAGTATCTAGAAGAACCACAGAAGAGCCTCAGTGACTTCATGCCTGGGCTGAGCCAAGCTGGGCTAGAGCCCAAGTATACGGGCCAGCCTCTGAGGCAGGAGCCAAGCTGACCTCTGGCCCTCTCGTCCCTGAGGTCAGGACAAATATGTTCCTTGCTGTCTCTCTCTTTCTTAGAAGTCTTCTCAGCCCAGGACTTCCTGCAGTTCCTGCCTCAGGGCCAGCAATCTCCTTAACTCCCTGTCTCCTATTCCTCATCAGATGACATAAACCCTAGAGGGTTGAGCCAGGTATGGTAGTACACACCTTTAATCCCAGCAGAGGCAAGCGGATCTCTATGAGATTGAGGCCAGCCTGGTCTATAAATTCTACCTAGGACTACAGGGAGACCCTGTCTCAAAAAACAAACAAACAAAAAACGAAACAAAAGCCCCCAGAGGGTCACAGAAATGCAGATCCCAGGTAAAAGGGGAAGAGATGATGCACTTGGGATGCTCAGGGGTTCTGTCCAATTTTGCCTCTTACCCGGTGCTCTTAGACAAACCACTCAATCCCTTAAAGCCTCAGTTTCTTCAGCTGTCACGTGGAATTGCCAACAGTTTGGAAAGCGTTCTCCCTACCCCACCCACTGGTTCCTTTCAGTCAGCGTAGGCCTTGGCATGGAGGAAGGTTTGAAAATGTCCACTGAGAAAGCTCAGTGCTAGGCCCGTGGTGAAGATTCTTTGGGCCTCAGAGAGCTGTTCACACAGATACTGTGAGGCCCCAGAGGTGATGCTGTGTGAATCTGAGGAGAAAAACATGAGCAGAAAGGGTTTAGACAACAAAGTGGTGCAGGTGGTCACATGCTCTGGGTTCAAGTTCAGCCCCACTAGGGAGTAGCTATGGACTCTTGAGATGCTCTTCAGCCTCTCAGTGCCTCCACTGGCTGTGGTTCACAGAGCACCTACCCCACAGGGCTACCGTGAGGACTAAACAGAGCTCATCTCTGTTGTTGAGGATAGTTGTCTCTGAGCCACACACTTGCACACATAGACACACAGACACACAGACACACAGACACATGGGATCCCTTGTAACTTCCACCACAGAGCTGGCACCTTGATTTGTGGTGCTGAGCTTGAAAAGTAGAGGCATTTCCTTGCTGCTGCTGCTGCTGCTGCTGCTGATCCCTTTGGATCTTTCTGGGTGACCCAAGCCAGCCTGCACCCTTCATTTCTGCCCTGGACAGTTATAGTCACAGTGATTCCTAGAAGGAAAATGAGGCTGGTGAGTTTCCCAGTCTTCTGGGTGAAGAAGTGTGCTGAAAGACTGGGTGGGAAAATGGGAGTCTCCATCTGATCTTCGGCCTGTGGTAACCTCCACTGGCTGGGCCTTTATTCTCTCTGGGCCTTTGCAGCCCCCTTGGTAAGGCAAGGATGTGACCTAAAATAAGAACCTGATCTCTACTGTCTCTTTGATGGTTAAGACTGTGGTTCTATTTTTGTGCCAATAGCATCACCATCTTCAGAGTGTGTTTATTGAATGCCTACTATCCAGGAGAGATAGATCTCTGTGCCCTTGAATGCCATCGTCCCTCAGCCATGAGCACATTATGAGACTGTCCCACTAAGTCTTGGTGCCTACCTGATGGAACGACCTCATTCTCCCAGCCAGTGGCTGATGTGACCCAGGATGCAGCTCCTGACACTAAGTAGGGCCCAAGTTACTAAAAACCTGTGAGGTAAGTATTATCATCTCCATTTTACTGATAAACCTGTGGCCAGGAGAGGGGAAGTGAGTCAGCCCATGTAAACCTCCAACCCCAGAGGCTCCTCTCCCTGTGGAGATTCAGAGTAGGTTTATCCCCCCAGGACAGTGAGCTCCTGCCCTCCTCTCCTGACCATGTTCACTGACCATAATGACTGCCAAACCCCTGGGATGACTCTCTTTGTGGCTAAGGAAATTGAGGTGGTATGGTTGATCCACACAAGGAAGTGGTGACTTGTCCCCCGGGCAAATCATATTATCAAAAGAGACTTTTTAAAATTCCAGCACATTATGGAATTGTGGGCTGTTTTTCCACTTTTGGCTAAGGAATTTAAACGGCAGGCTACAGGCCCTGCCTTCACCAAGCCAGGGAGGAGATGATAGGAAGGAAGCAGGGTTTCAAGGCTCCTGCACTAAGCAGCCTGCTCCCCTTTGCCACCACCCTATGCTGGCTGCTGCTTCCAGACCCAGCCTAAACTCCCTCCGGAGTAAAGGGAGCTGAAGTTCACTTCAAGGGAGGCCCATGCAAATTGAAAATCAGAGTCCCAGAAAGAAGACCAGGGTGACTCATTCCCAACCCAGGGACAGGCCAGCTAGAGCAGAGGCCACCTCGGGAAGGCCTGGGCTTTTGTTAGGGACCAAAATGAATCATCTGCACCACTAAGTCACACCGGCCAGTCCCAAACTTTCCCAGGTAGAATGAAGAAATGATATTGGCCATCAGTGGGCGGGAAGGAGGGCAACATGGCTGAACTTCAGATTGCTTGGCACAGGGAAGGAACCAGGCAGGACCTCATTCTGTCTGGAACAAAGCGGAAGATGGAGCCAGAGGAAGGAGATCTACTGAGAAGGTCAGGAAGGGGGTGACCACCTGCCTATGCTGGGACAACCGTTAGGGACGCATGAAGCATATCCGTTCAGCACTCTGTTAATTCAGGCAGCTGATCCCCCAAACACAGCTGGCTTTCTCTGGGTACAGTTGCTTCTCCTGACCCTGACCCAGAGCAGATGAGGAAACCAAGGTATTTGCTGGGGCCTCAGACAGGACCCACCTCCAAGCTGTCAGCCTGGGCCTTGCTTCTTTCAGTCTGTCTTCAGACATCAGCACTGGGGCCAGGCAGAGTTCGAAGAAGCTGAAGACTTTCCTTTCTGCCACTAGAAACAGCAGGAGCCAGGGCCTATCCTGGGGCTCAGAATTCCAGAGGCCAGATGTGCAAGCTTGACGTCACCAGCACGGCCCCATCCGGGCGGCATGCCACTGACTTGGACACTGCGGCCCCTTGCTCTCTCCTCCCCCTTCCTCAGCATGAAAGAGATTCAAGGGTGCTGGCAGCTGCTCCCCAGCATCTGGCAGAACATTCTGCCCCGAAGTTGGGCTCTCCTCCCTCCCCAGGGATGACTGGTGACTCATGTTTCCCTTTTCCAATGCAGGACCAGGCACTGGATCTTTCCATGACCATCAGGACTGGCTCTGTGGCACTGGGACGTAGGCTAGGATATCAAATGGATCTGAGTTCAAATCCTCTTTTTGATGTTTGTCATCTGTGTGATTTTAAGCAACTAGTTTACTCTCTCTGAGTCTCATTTATAAATTAGAACCATAGCTATCAACTATGGTTTTGCAGTTTTGTTTGTTCATTTTGTTTTGTTTTAGACAGTCTCCCTGTGTAGCCTAGGCTGGCTTCCAACTCTTTGTGTGGTATGTGTGTTACATACCTGTTTGCATGTGTGTGTAGGTGCATGTACCCATGAGTACATACGTGGAGGCCAGAGGAGAACGTTAGGTGCCTTGTCTATCACTCTCTGACTTAGTCCCTTGAGATACCATCTGTCACTGAACCTGGAGCTCTCCGTGTTTCACCTAGATGGGCTGGCTAGCCAAAGAGTGCCTCTCCCCACCCCCAACCATCCCACCCTCCACCCCTTCACCTACCCCTGACTAGGGTTACAAGGCACATGTGACCATGCCCAGCTTTCATGTAGGTGCTGGGATTTGAACTCAGGTCCTCATGCTTGTGCAACAAGTATTCTTACCCACTAAGCCATCTCCCTAGCCCTGGCCTCCAACTCCTGATCCTCCTGCCTCAGCCTCCCAAGTGCTGAGATTGTAGACCTGTGCCACTAAAGGAACCTCAACTTCAATACCTTTATTGAAAAGCCCCTTTTGCTGAGAGCTCTGAAAGGTAACTCTCTTTCATGTACTTACCTTCCACAATTCACAGAAAGAGAAAGTTGATGCTTGTTTCTTTGAGGTGGATGGTTCCCAGTTAATGATGTTCGACTCATAACAATGGTGGGAAGCCATGCTGTGGCTCACTTCCAGTGTTTGGTGGATGCAGGAGCCACTGCCCACTCTATCACACCACGAGCCTGGTGCTGGATGGTTTTTTGCTAGGGTAAGCTTTTTCACGGTGGCTAAAGGAGGCTGAGCTGAGCAACAGTGTGCAGGGGGGAAAGTGTATTAAGTGCATTTTTTAACTTAATGATATTTTCAGTTTATGATAGGTCTGTTGGAGCAGAATCCCATTATAAGTTGAGGTGTGTCTATGTACCATTTGCTCTCTGTTAGGGAGCTATTATTAAGTACTAATATCATCTCATTTTATTTCTTATTATTTTAGTTAGTTTTTATGAGACAGGTTTTCCTTGTAGCTATCCTGGAACTTGTTATGTAGACCAGGCTGGCCTTGATCTCACAGAGATATGTCTGCTTCTGCCTCCCAAGTGCTGGGATTAAAGGTGTGTACCACCATGCCTGGATTTTATTTTATTTTTGAGGTAGTGTCTCACTGTGACTGGCCTGAAACTCTCTGTATAGACCAGGCTGACCTGGAACTTCCAGAGATCCACCTGCTTTTGCCTCCTGAGTTCAGGAGTTAGAGGTGTGTGCCACCATACCCAGCAAAGGTCTTATTATTTTTTTTTTAACTTTTTAACAGATCATATTTTTAAAAATTTTTTATTTAATAACCACAGGATTAGAAGAAGAATTTCATTACAGCTTTAACATATTCAGTAACACATTCCAGAGCAAGAGTACATTTGATCGTTTTGAGACAAAGCCTCCTTGTACCCTCAACTGCCCTGGAACTTGCTATGGAGACGGGGTGGCCTAGATTTCACAGAGATCTGAGGGCCTCTGCCTCCAGACTGCTTGGTCCAAAGGCATTGTTAGTCAAATTCACTGCTGGGTGGTGCACGTGGCATCCATTTCCCTCCTCCCAAGGCTCTTGCGACAGCCTGAGGAAAAAAAAAAAATTGCCCAAACTCAGGGTTGAAGAATCTTAAGGAGTTTATTGAACTTGCTAACTGAGCTTGGGGTGCAGGTTTACTTCCTCCTCAAATATGTCTTTTTTTAATTTGATTTTTTTGTGTGTATATCATACAGAACATCCCACACAATCTTATTCATATATATACCCACTTCCCAAAGGCACCCTCCCATAGCCCTCCCCCAATGGAGCCCATACACTCTGTCATCCCTGTTACTGTCCACTGTGTTATCGGCACCCCTAGCCATTCCCCAGTGCTTGTCCATCCCCTGAATCTAGTCAGCCTATCTAGAGGTCCTTGTCTTAGGAAGATCAGCTGTTCCTTGTCTAGCAGCAATCAGTTGTCAATATTCCTTTAGATAAGATTGGGGTCTGCTGTTCATTTTCCCAGTTCTATGCTGGGTTACTATCTGGGAGTCTTTTGGGCTGCCCTGGCCAGTAACTCAAAGGATGGTATTCCCTGTCTGGCATTGTCTCTTGTTATGTAGCCTTTAGCTATACATATGGACTCTTAAAAAATTATATTGACCCCATTAATCTTTGGTTATACTTTCCTTTTGGGTATTTAAGACCCTACAATTGACCCAGACAAACCAATTTACTTTTACTCTTAAGGTGGTTTGAGGATCTGTTTCTCAGGGCTAACATGGGCCTAGGAGGAGCCTCTGGCTCCTTTCTTTTACCAGTTCCATCTATGTGAAGATAAGTCAAAAGGTCCTTCTTGACCATGGCTGGCTTCACTTGGAAGCATAGAGGAAATGATTCCTCTGTGTTGACCCTCCTCTTTCTTCGTAGACTGGACCCTGGTTCAGGTCCATCTGGTAGGGTCTCCACGGCCTCTTTGATCAAGAGGATAGGTGACTCACCACAGTAACAGACATTTTGATAGATGCTCATAGTCCCCTGGAACTTAGTCGACCTAGGAGGGAAAGGAGCAAAAACTGTCCTTTATGTCCCTCTGTCCAAATTAGTATAGGCCTCATAGTATGGCTGTTAAACATCCAAGAAGGTTAGTTCCACCAGTCTCCTGCTTTTAATTACCATGTGCCATATAGATAGAGTTTGGGCAAAGACCAAACACTCTCAGATAAACCTTGCCTAAACATATATTACATTCTTTGATCTGGTTGTATGTATAATTTGTCAGTAAGTTGTTGGCCTAATATGGTTCCCCCTGGTTTTCTAAAACTAGCTAGGCATTATTTATCTCTCACATTGTCAACCCTTCCACCATGGTTTCCCCATTTAAGGTGCCCCTGTTTTCCCCATTTCTCCCTTAATAATACCCTTCTCTCTCCAGCTCTTTCTTTCCCTTTATCCCCTAGGTTCCTTGTATACCCTTCCCTCCCCCCTCCCCTTAAAATAACCTCATTTTTATCCATATCTCCCTTCTTAACACCTGTTTTATACTGTTCTCTTTCAGATTCTTTCTTTTCCTTTACCTCCCTGGTTCCTTTCCATTATCCTGGTTCCTGTAGTTATGTCTGAATGCATACTCACTTATAAGGATTTGGTGCTAGGATCCACATATGAGGGAGAACATACGTCGTTTGCTTTTCAGAGTCTATGTTACTTCACTTAGCATAACAGTTTCTAGATCCATCCATTTACCTGCAAATTTCATTATTTCATCTTTCTTTACTGCTGAATAAAACTCCATCAATTGAGGGACACCTAGGTTGCTTCCATCTCTTAGGTATTGTGAAAAGAGCAGCAACAAACATGGATGTACAAGTGTCTCTGCAATAGGACGATGAAAAGAGCAGCAACAAACACAGATGTACAAGTGTCTCTGCAATAGGATGAGTTCTTTGGGTATATACCAAGGAGTGGTATAACTGGGTCTAATGGTAGGTTCATTTGTCATTTTTAAGAGTTCTCTACACTGCTTTCCATAGGGGTTGAATAAGTTTGCCATCCCACCAGCAGTGGGTGAGTGTTTTCCTTCCCTACATCCTCTCCAACATTTGTTCTCTTGATCTTAGTCAGTCTGACTAGGGTAAGATAAAATCTTAAAGCGGTTTTATTTTGCATTTCCCTAATTACTAGTGATGTTGAACACCTTTTAAGATGGGCTAATCAACTGAACAGAGAGTTCTCAAAAGAAGAAATAAAGATGGCTAGGTCTTTTTTTTTTTTTTTGGTCTTTTTGAGACAGGGTCTTCCTGTAGCCCCAGCTGTCCTGGAACTCACTATGTAGACCAGGCTGGCCTTGAGCTCACAGAGATCCACCTGCCTCTGCCTCCCGAGTGCTGGGATTAAAGGTATGCACCACCATGCCAGGCGCTAGGTCTTATTTTTAAAGATGAAGAAACTGAGGTGCAGAAAGGTAAAGTAACTGGTCCAAGACCATATAGCCAGGAAGTAGCAGAGCTGAGACTTGTACCTGGCCTGCCTGGCCTCACAGTCCAGCTCTTTGGTCACTGTTCTTACGAAAGAAAGGGAGATGAAATAGTGAAGCTGGGCCTGCTGCCGGCCCGGAGTGAATGCTGCATCAGAGTTTGCTGTTAGGATTATCACAGCCATTGCTACTGCTTCCCATGACCAGGCCAGGTCTCTACGTTGCCCAGAGGAGACGCAGGAGTGAACGCTTGCCATTATGGCCAAAGCCATCAGACAAGAAGTCCTTGAGTTGGACAGTTAGCTGGTCCATCCCAAATGTGTGACTCCCTTTGTACTCTTGCCCTGAGGCCTTGGACGACTGATTTTTCATCTCTGGGAAACATTAGCAAGCCAGGCTGTTGGCTACTTCCCCAATGGACCACTCCTATTGCTCTTATCGAAAGACAAAGTGTGCACTCTGGGCCTCAAATCCACCAGCCAATAGCTGCTATGATAGATGCACAAGTAAAACCAAGTCCTGCTGGGAGGTTCCAAGGAAAGCTGGGCATAGGGTTATCAGGAAGACAAGCAAAAAGCAGACCAGGTCAGCAAGATCTTTGGTGCACAAAACAAGTCAAAACCAGGCATAGCAACTCACTGCAGCAATCCTAGTACTTGGAAAGCTGAGGCAGGAGGATCACCCCAAGTATGAGGTCAGTTTGGGTTACAGAGTGAGACTCAGAAAATACTAAGGTGAATGATGGCCACACTAGTATCTCCACATGACACCCACAGTCACCTTGTTCCTCTGTCACCCTTCTCAGGCCTTTCTATTTCATCTAGCTTTTCTGTTGTCCCATCCTGGTCCAAAGGCCTGTCCCTATCACGTTTCCTGTGGAATGAGCCAGCCTTGCCTAGTCTCCCCTCTTAGCCTTCCCTTCTTGAAGGACCATTACCTTCTCACTTCCTCTGCTTCCCTGGAGTCTCTAAGCTTGCCTGTCGTCAGGGTAGTAGGGAGCATGCCTCCAAGCACAGGTAACAGGGAGGGCAGCACCCAAAGGCTCAAGCCAAGCTGCCTCCGGTGCAGGGCTTACCCATATGAACATGAATTAAATATGCATTGAGCCTTTTACATAAAGGTTCAGCCACTTCAACCCAGAAAAAAAAAAATCACTAGAGGGTTTTGTCTGGCAACGTTCATCTGGAGCTACAGAAACCCTGAGTTTCCCCTGGGTGATTTTCAGCTAGGAAGGATGCATGTCCACAGGGGTCCCCCTCATCCCTTTGGGCCATACCAGAGCCACTTCATTCATTGTGTCAGATGAGATTGTCCCTCAGCGCTCCAGAGAATAGGAAACACAAAGCTGCGGAAGCTTCCAGTCCCTGGCTCCAGAGAAGGGATAGGAAGGCCCAGCTGTGCATCAGTGTCTGTGGGATTCAGGTAGTGAGCATAGAGTTGCAACAGATGCCTAAACCAGCCTTGCAACTGGAGGCCCTGCAAACACCCACCTTCCAGGTCCTGGTTTTGGAGGCCTGGGCCAGGCTCAGCTTCCGAACTTCATTGTTTCCTTCAGGTGACCTTGAACAAGAGAGTGAAACTAGCTAGGCTCAGTGTCATATTCTCAAAAATGGGTATAACACTGTCTTCCTAGAGTCCTGGCAAGAATTATAAGAAATGATAAGGATAACAACATAATAAACACTAAGGGGATGGTGGGGGGTGCTGTGGGTGTGGGTGACCCTTGCAGAAGCTGGGGCTGAGGCTAAGCCTTCAAGGCTGTTGGGTTTCTATACAAGGAAGTGGCGAAGAGTGAATCAGTTCAAAAGCAAAAACTGATTCAGAAGGCCATCCAAGCATAGCAAATAGACTCTAAACAGAATGACTGGGTTCCTCAAAAATAGGACGTTGCTCCGCCAAGTTAAGGCAGCATTAGTCAAGCGGGGGAGGCGGGTACTGGGAAATTTCACTCAGTTCAGCATTATTGAGAAGTTATGGGTTCCTGGAGCCTTTGTGGGTGTTGTACAGCTCCTCAGGGTGAAGGTTACCCAAATCCTGGTACACAGAGTGAAAAGAAAGTGTTTAGAGCAGGATCAATATTAGAAGAAAACAAACAGAAAAATGTTCCTTAAAAAAGCAGAGGGGCCTCAAGGGAAAGTGGTTAGATGTGTTGGAGGTGCCTGGGGCAGCTGCACAGGCCAGTCACCATCTGTTCCAGGGAGCCAGGACTTGTCATATCTAGGAGGCAGGAATGGAGCACTCTGGATCTGGGTCTGATGTATTCCTTCTGCCCAATGTCATACAACTTCTCCTCATTTTGCCTCATACTCAAGCTGTGAGGACAGTCTGCCTGTTCAAATGCTTGGAACTGGGAAGAAGGGGCTGGAATCACAGCTTTGCCACTTGCTTGCTGTGCGATTGTAGGTAACTCATCTCACCTCTCTGTGCCTTCATTTATCATCTATAAAATGGAGGCCACAGCACCCATTTCCTTGGAATTAGGACTTTCCAGCACTTTCTCCTCTGATGCCTTCCTGCTGGGGAAAGAGTATAGATTTTACAGGTAAATAATTAAATGCCTTGTGTGGTGCCTGCCCAGAAGGTATTGTGCCCCCCCTTCTGCTTTCAAATACAATGTGACAAGTATTGTTCTTGGAAAAGAATAAATGAGGGGCACACAGGAGAAAAGACAAAGTGTTAAGAAGTGGAAAGAGAGAACCCCTCCTCCCCTCCTGTGTGTTTACCTGCGGGTGTCTTCTGGGTCCCAAAGTGAACAGAAAGCCATCTGGGACTTTGGAGGGACCAGGGAACAGAGAGGTATAGCCACCCAAGCCCAAATATCAGCTGTGGTTCACTGTCTCAGGCAAGCTGGGGAGGATGGGACACTGGAGATGGGTGCTGAAGGAAGGGCATTTGAAGTTGAAGAAGGGCCTGTGCAAAAGTTCAGCCCATCAAACAATAGAGGCTGGGGAACAGCTGGTATCTCTGTAAAATGACATAAATGGCATCATTTTACCCTGTGTAGAACCAGGCGCACAGTCAGAGCACAGTTACAGTGGTTTAGCACTTCTCTGACACATTTTCCTGATTGTTCTTGAACTTGCCCTGCCCCCCAACCATCTGTGAGCAGCCTCCCAAGATGAAGGTAAGTTCAAGGTCAGTACAAGGAGAGAATTGAGCTTCAAACCGAAAGGCTGTGGTGAGGGCCACACCAGGCTCACTTCCTGTTTTGTGGGGTGTCTCTCTCTCAAGACTGAACATCCTGTTCCCTTCCTCACACAGAACCTTGAGAGATCCAGCTGACCTGCTGATCAATGCTTCAGCTAACGGGAAAGTGAACCCGCTGTACCCCAAGTTGTCAGCTCCCCCTGACGAGCCTGCCCTGGAGATTGCACCGATCAGGGAGTGTTTAGAGAAGTAGGGACCGTCATGAGTCATAGTCTCTGTGTGTTCACTGCCTGTCAGGACTGCTTGGGGCAGCCGGTGGGGAAAGGGAAGGATTGCGGCACCAGCACGACGCACAGTAGGAGCCAGGCTCTGGGCTGGAGCTGGCATCCCCTGGCTGTTACCAGAAGATAGCTATGTCATCCACAGCCTCCACAAACTTATTGAGTACGCATATGCCAGGCTCTGTTTCTCAGCTCCAGGAACAAAGGATGACAGATACCTGCTTCAGGTGGCGAAATCCACATTCACAGGGTCCTCCTGTACTAATTGCTTACTGTATGCCTGGTTCCAGCCGGCACAATCACATTGCTCTCACAACCTGTGTACTGTTACCCCATTTCACAGACTGTCCTGCCAACGGGAACATTTTTCCTCTCCTCCTTCAGGTTACAGCCTCCCAAAAAGCAGTGAGTCAAGGTGGGACTCACAGGATGACACCTCACTCAGAGCTGGGAGCTGGGTGACCTAATGAGGAAGGAATGAGGGGCTGTCATCTTCCGATAAGTCCGGCCCCACCCCCTGAACACTCTCCCGAGCTCAAGAGCTCTCTCGTGCCTGGAGCCTTCAGCAGAGCTCTTTCCAGGCATTCCTTAATCATTGCTATTCAGGCAGGCACACAATTGCTCATCTGTTTCTCCATTCTCTCACAAAGAGAGAATTTCACTCTTTCTGGGCAAGAGCTGCCTTGGAACATACTGTAGTGTAGGTGAGAGTCCCTTTCCAAGCACTCTCTGCCCTGCTGCTCCCCATCGCTGCCCTTCTGTTGGATATCACCCTTGTGGGCCCTGCACTTAGGTCAGGAATCCTCTGAGGTCAGGGGCCAGAGAGAAAGCACAATAAGATTGGGGAGCCCATGGGGCACCTAACCTTGCAGCTGTGATGAAGATGCAGGGGTCCGTACTTCTGGCTGAGTCCCCCTGGCAGCAGAAGTCATCCAGGGTTAGGGCTGTCTGGGCAGAGACATGACAAGGAACACGTGACTGTTGGGAGACCTAGATGTCACCAGGGGTGTGCTGTAGGTCTGGCAGCAAAGGGGCGATCAAAGTCTACAGGGCAGCAAAACAGCCAATTCACAAAGTTCTCTAAGATGAGTTAAAGAATTCACTTTGTTCAACAAATAATTTCCAAACTATATGTTGGTCCTGGGGATTGCTGTAGCTACAGAGACACATTTATTTGTTATTTATTTATGGTTTTTTTTTTTTTGATACAGGGTCTTCCTGTAGCCCCAGCTGGCCTGGAACTCACTATGTAGACCAAGCTGGCCTAGAACTCACAGAGATCCATCTGCCTCTGCTTCCTGAGTGCTGGGATTAAAGGTGTACGCCATCATACCAGGATCAAGACACTTTATTGAGAAGAAACCACAAGCTCTGGCCTCAGAGAAATCTACATCTTGGTGGAGAAACTTGAAACAGATGACACTTGCTCTGATAAATGCTGTTGGATTTTTCAGAGTGCTGAGCTGTTTTAGGTCATGTTGGTAAATTAAAATCTGCCATGGTGGGTATATTTACACCACAAAAATTGGCAAATATTATAAAGCACCCTTAGCCCTGCCATCGCCTATACCCAAAGGCTGGCTGCTAAATATTTGCAGTACACTGCTGGGGAGGGACAGACAACTCTGGTGATGGCAGAAGACTAGAAGGAAAAGCTAGCAGGGTGACATGACTGGGAAGGATGGATGAGGGAGGCCACTGGGGAAGGCTCCTCAGACATGAGGACTCCTTGGCTAAAAAAAGCATGTGCTGTAGAGAAGCCAGGGTCAGGGTTTGGGCTGATCCCTACTCCTGCCTGAAGATTTTCTGTTGAAGCTCTGAATCCTTACAGTGTGGAACTGTACTTGGGTTAGGGCCTTCAAAAAGGTAATCATGCCAGGTGTGGTGGCTCACGCCTTTTATTGAAGCACTAGGGAAGCAGAGGCAGGCAGATCTCTGTGAGTTCAAGGCCAGCTTAGTCTACATAGTGAGTCCCAGGCCAGCTGGGGCTACAGGGAGACCCTCTCTCAAAAGGACCAAAAAAAATTTTTTTAAAGAAAAAGGTAATTACACTAAAGTGGGCCATTAGGGTGGATCCAACCATACCTGACTGCTATCCTTACAAGAAGGGGAAATTATAAATAAATCAATTCATTTATTATTATGTTCATTAATAATATTAAGAATAATGGTTTTTAGGATCTGTTTTCATTTATGTATATGGGTGTGCATCTGTTTGAATGTATGTGTACATGTGTGTGTGGGTGCCCTGTGGAGGCCAAAAGAGGGTGTCCGATCCCCTGGAGGTGTGAGTTGCCTGATGTGGGTGCTGGGAACTGACCTTGGGTCCTCTGGAAGAGCAGTATGCTCTTAACTGCTGAGTCATATCTCCAGCCCCATCAACAATAATGATTTTTCACTAATTTTTTTAGTTAGCATACAAAATCATGGGTTTCATCCTGACATTTTTACACAAACACTTTCTGCTCATCTCTGCCCCACTGCCCTTGCCCCTCACCTTCCTCCCTCGTTGTCCCCTTCTATACCTGTCCCTGATGTTGCAGGCCCAAAGAAAGACTGCAGAAAGACACCCCTGACCACTGCTTGACCCACTCCCCATCCTGCCCCTAACACAGCTCCTGGGTCACTAAGTGGACAGCTCAGTAACAATTTTCTCTGTCTCTTCTTCACATCCCAAAGCATCCCTTGGTCATCCTCAGTTCTGGATCCCCCTTGTTAAGTTGGACTCAGGAAGAGACCTTAGATAGGCACCGAGGACAGACTTGGGAACATTTAGGTAAGGCAGGGTGGAGCAGAGGTGGCAGGCAGGGGGTTAACACTGCATCTACACAATGTTGTGTCTCTCTACTTTAAATTCTCCTTATTACAGGAATATCTTACATCAAACAGAAGTTATGACCTTTGATGGCCCCTCAAATGTCTGGCCACATTTAGAAGAGCAGAGTAGACTGCAGAATTGGGGGTGGGGGTGAAGAGAGAGAACTGAGGCATGGGGAGCTCCCAGGTACATCTTGGATTTTGCTCTGTCTTGGCTGGGTGTTCTGGAGCAAATCCTGTTCTGTCTGTGTCTCAGTCTCCTCGGTGAAACACAAACGGCGATCAGCACTTCTGAGGACTATTGGTGTAAAGACTGCACGGAGAGATATAAAGAATCTAAGATGCCATTGCTACTGTTTTCAGCTGTCTGTCATGCTAGGCTTCAGTGCTTGTTTCCTGGTGGTAATCACTTCCTCCATCCACCACTAAGGCTACGTCATCCCATCATCCTCTCTGCTTACCTCACCACTCACCCAGCCCTGCCCTGCCCATGAACCTAGTCACCAGCTCCAAGCCAGGGAGTTCAACCTTAGGTGAAAAGAGCCAGTCCTCCTCACTTTCTCTCCCCCAGGCTGCTCATTTGCCCTTTGCCCTTTCCCTGTCCTATTTCAGACTCTATTTAGACTCACTTGGGTAGAAGCTGTACAAAGGAGCTAGAATCTGTGGGCCAACATTCCCCTAGGTTATTTGTGTGTTAAACTGAATCAAACAGGTTTTATACCTTGGTGGAAGGGCCAATGACCGGAGGAATGAAATCAGCCTGGGAGCCAGAGACTTAAATTGAAATCCTGCTCTGAGCTTCCTGGCTGGGGGAGTCACTGATGAGTCATTTCATTTCCCTGAGCCTCGGGGTCCTTATTGCATGGTTCTTATTCAGCAATTTTGTACTGCAAATTACTGACGTGTGTACACACACAGAATAGGAGTCAGGGCAGTGATGGGTGATAGCCATTAGGCAGGCCAGTTCATGCAGGGCCTGGGAAAAGCAGACTAATGAACTTAAGCTTCATTCCACACAGGTACTAGGGAGCCAAGGAAGGCTCTATGACTATTATTATCAGACAGTGGAATTGAGATGGAAGAAATCTTGTTCTAGAGGCAAGATAGGAAGGAGGCAGTGAGGCCAGGGAACAGCCCTGAAACATGACCTCAGGCAGTAGCTGAGACTGGGGGCTATAGATTCCAGAGGCCTCCTGGGTGGTAGCATCCTCAGGTAGAACCTTTACTCTCTACTCTCCTGGCAACTAACTGGGGGATCTGCAAGCCCTCCCCCAGCACTGGCTGGGTACCTCCACTTAACCCTGGCAAGAGGAGGAATAGTATGAAGAAAAGGTGAAACAGAAAACACAAACCTGACTTTTACTTCCCCAATTTTTCAAACACTGATTTCAGCTAGAATAATCAACGTGAGGCAAAGCATAAGGAAAGAAAAAGGTTTTATTGAGTAATAATAAAAGCTAGCTTTGACTGAGCTCCCGTTAGTGCTCGGCTCCATGTTAATCACTGAGCTCTGCTACCTCAGAGTCATCAGCCACCCCTGGAGAAAAGCGAACATTACCATTTCTACTTTGCAAGGCTCACCCACGCTCACAGAGATGAAGGGTGCAGAAGTTGCAAACGCCAGGACTGAGATTCAAGCTTATCAGACCTCAAACCTGAAGCACTTGGGGAAACTGAACAACGAATGAGACTTGAGCAAAATGAAAGCCAGAAACCTGGAATGTCCACTGGCAGGGGTTGGCCTTCCTCCCTACAAGTATTGAGTGACCCTTAGTAAAAGGCTGTGTGCTGTAGGGGGGAAAACACATGAGATATAATATGACTCCAAGCACATTTAGCAGTGGGCACAAGATACTGTTTACAAGGGGCTGGAGTGATGGCTCAGGGGTTAAAAGGATGTACTGCTCTTTCAGAGGATCGAGGTTTGGTTCCCAGCACCCATTTCTGGCAACTGATAACTGCCTACCACACCAGCTCCAGGGGATCCAATGTCCTCTAATGGCCTCCACAGGTACCTGCACTCAAGTGCACAGACACACATAGCATTATTTTAATCTTAGAAAGATATTGTTTACAAGATCAGTGGCAGATATCTGAAATACGCCATGAAAGCCTTTTAAAGAAAATTATAAAATTGCATTGTGACATTGAAGAAAAATCTAAGCACAATACATAGAGATGCATACCGTGTTCACGGGCAACAAGGAAAGTTCATACAAATTATCTCTATGCTATTCCAATCAAAAGCCCAATATAGCATTATATACAATTCAAGGAGCTAAGTGTTCAATTTAGATGGAAGAGCAAAGGGCCAAGAAAGCCTGAGATAGCCCTAAATCAGGATTCTGGGCAGAGAACTGGCCCATCAAGTGTAAACATTTATTATAAGCAACCACAAATAAGACAGCATGAGCCTGGTGTGGTGGTGTATATCTTCAATCCCAGTTAGGAGGCAGAAGCAGGTGGATCTCTGTGAGTTCAAGGCCAGCCTGGTCTACCTGGAGAATTCCAGGCCAATCAGGGCTACAAATGAGACTTTTTCTAAAAAAGAAAAGATAGTGTGAATTGGCATGGGGAGTAACAAATACATGAACAGACAAAAGGTGACCAAAAGGACCCACATATATTAGAAAATCTGATTTCTGCTGAAGAATGTATACCATGAAGACCAGCAGTGAAGAACTAATAATTCTAATAAAAGCTAGAAGGATTGGTTCTCCAGTCAGAACACACACAGAGACATAGATACAGACACACAGACACAGACACACATACAGACAGACAGACAGACAGACAGACACACACACACACAATTCCAGGTGGCACCAGGTTTTTTGTTTGTTTATGGTTTTATTCTTTTTTGAGACAGGGCCTCCCTGTAGCAATAGCTGGCCTGGAACTCGCTATGTAGATCAGGCTGGGCTGAGCTCATAAAAATCTGCCTGTCTTTTCCTCCCACGTGCTGGAATTAAAGGCCTGTGTCACCATGCCTGTGTTTTTGTTTGTTTGTTTGGTTGGTTCTCGTTGGTTTTTATTGTTGGTTTTGTTTTGGTTTTGCTCCAGGTTTTTATTGTGAAAGAAAAAAACCTTAATTCTTAGAAGAAAATGTAGAATATCTGTATAATCTCAGGTAAAAACAGGCGTCTTAAAATACAGAAAGGACATGCCAAGCATAGTGGCGCACCCCTTTAATCCAGCATTGGGAGTCTGCAAATAGGATGCAGAGTGACTGAGGCTGACATAGTGAGGCAAACAGGGACTAGGAAGGCCCAGTAAATATAGAAAGCCGGGCGTGGTGGTGCATGCCTTTAATCCCTGCACTCCGGAGGCAGAGGCAGGCGGATCTCTGTGAGTTCAAGGCCAGCCTGGTCTACATAGTGAGTTCCAGGACAGCTGGGTCTACAGAGAGATCCTGTCTCAATAGAAAATGAAAGAGAAATTTGACTGCATTAAAATAATTCCTGCTTGTCAAACAGCATCACAAGCGATTAAATGAAAAGGAAAAAAATGTAGAAGATACTTGTGATGTATAATCAGTAAATAATTAGAATTAGATCTAGAATAGATCAAAACACCTTAAAGCTAAAGCAAATCGAAGAACTATAGGTAAAAATAATAACTTCTATAGAGGAAACAAATATGACCACTGGACATGTGACAAGGTGCTCAGTCTCATTAGTTACAAAGATGCAAAATAAACTACGGTGGACATCATATCATACCAATCAAACCAATGAAAAAGGAAAGTGGGCAGAGGGAGCAGCTCAGCAGCAGAGTGCTTGGCTAGCATGCGTGAGTCCCTAAGCTAGGCAGAGAACGGACCCATCAAATATCAAAATTTATTACAGCAACTACAAGTAAGTCAGCATGAAATTGGCATAAGGATTACAAGTAGGTGAATAGATAGAACTAAGTTCAACCTCCAGCACCACACACAGAAGGGAGAAAAGCCTGCAAATAGTGTTAGGATGCAGAGTGACTGAACGGCCATCTGCTCCTGATGACAGTGTGTGTTGGCATTGCCACTTTGGAAAACAGGACATGTGTCGTACTCCCAGCAATTATGGTTACTGGAACAACTCTTACATGTGTACATCTGAGTGTACATACAAGAATGGTCATAATTGTGCGTATTAAGTATCCTGGAACCACTTCACATATACCTCGATGGCTACTCAAAAACAACAGAAAATAACAAGTGTTGGTAAAAACATATGGAAAAATTGAATTTCTTGGGCACCACTACTAAGAATGTAAAAATAGTTCAGATTTTCTGGAAAACAGTGCAGTGATTCTTCAAAAAATCCAAAGCAGAATTACTATACAGCAATTCCACTTTAGTCTATTCTTTAGCTTTTAGTATAGACCTCAAGAATTGAAAGCAGAGGTTTGAATGGATGTCTCGCCACCATGTTATTATTGACAATAATCAAAGATGGAAACACCATCAAGATTTGTCCATGGGTGGATGGATAGTGAGGGGTAGTGTGTACAGGTAGCTCCTAACTTACAAAGATTGGTCTTGGTGGTTTGTCAGATTTGTAATGCTGTGATATCAACGCACATGCAGTAGAAAATGTGCTTGAATCTTGGTCTTTTCCTGGGCTCTCTCTTGACTCTGGGCAGCATTAGTGAGTCATAGCTCCCAGTCAGCCCTATGACCTTGAGGGAAAACAGCCAAGACTCTACAGGTGGCTATGTTGCTCAGCCAGGATGCATGAGATGCAATTAGGTCCATGCATTGTCAACTGAAAACGTGTTTGTCAGGACATCCCTTCATTGTTAATTGAGGAGCATCTTCATATACAATAGAATATGTATAGAAAGTAAAATTAGCTTTATTCATAGTTTTCTTAAGCTCTAAAACAAACTTACCAATGAGAACAGCACAATTTTAGAACATAAGGTTAATAAAGTATCAATTGTTTATTTTTGAGTTGTCAATGAATAGTTGAAAATATCTAAAAAAAATTAACAAAATACACATGTTGGAATATTATTCAACCTTTAAAAGGAAATTCTGACATGTGTACAATGTGTATGAACCTTGATAGCATTATGCTAAATGAAATAAGTCAGTCACAAAGGGCATACTATGAGATTGTTCAAGGTCCCAGGAGTAGACAAATCCATAGATGCAGAAAGTAGAAGAGTGGTTGGGGCTGAAGGAGAGAAGAATACAGAGTTACTGTTTAAGTGGCACAGTTTCAACTTGAGAAGATGAAAGAGTTCTGGAGGTGGATGGTGGTGACGGCTGCACGACGGAACTGTACCCTAAAAACAATTGTCTCAAAAAATTACTATAGAAAAACATATGCTATATTTATTTTACATATTCCCTACAATAAAAATATGTATTATTAATCATTGAGCTTAATAAAATGTTTCAAACATAAAGAAGAAAACCCTGGGAAACCTCCTAATGTACATTAGCAGAAGAGAGAAATTGGGATACGTTACACATAAAGTTTACAGCTACACAGGAAAGCACACGAGCCAACAGGGCGTGTCCCACACTCAGGAGTGAAAAGGGAAGATTACAAAATTACAGAAAGGTCTAATTTCTCTAATTACAGAAAGGTCAAAGCATTAAGCATTTGGAATTAGATAGATAGAGAGAGATTAGATAAATGATAGATAGATGATAGATAGATGATAGATAGATAGATAGATAGATAGATAGATAGATAGATAGATAGCTGATAGATGAAACGTAATATTTTCAATTGATATTGTAGCAAGAATAATGAATGTCTATTAAGATATATGTGTGTTACTGCATTTGCTAGATTACTTTGCAATTAGGTTAGAGACATGTGGCTACAGAGATAGATGATAAATAGGTGATGATAGATAGATGATAGATGATGATAGATAGATGATAGATAGATGATTG
>NW_008353596.1:2875252-2891179 GCF_000622305.1 Nannospalax galili
GATAGATACAGAGATAGAGGATAAATAGATGATGATAGATAGATGATAGATAGATGATGATAGATAGATGATAGATGATAGATAAAAATATGTTTAAAGTTCTAAAGAAAAGCAAAGGAATGGTTCGCCCCAGATTCAAGATCTGGCTCCTCTGTATGGGTTGGGAAAGAGAGATACGTAATCTGAGAGGGGCACGGGGGTTTCTGAGGTACTGGTGATAGACATATGAGTACCCATATTTTATATATGTGCGATATTCACTTTTCTTTGAGACAGGGTCTTCCTGTAGCTTGGAACTCAATATGTAAACCAGGCTGGCCTCAATCTCACAAAGATCTGTCTGCCTGTGCCTCTGAGTGCTGGGACTAAGATACTTACTTTTGATAGATGTATAACAAATTCCTTCTATAGAAAACAGGGAAACTCCGTGATGATGTCTCAGTGGAGAGATTTTAATTTTCTACTTTCTGTCTTTTTAAAACACTCTGTAGCACTTTTATAGGAAAGCAGCATTAAATCATGTTAAAGAAGGAAAAAGAAAAGAGAGCTTTTCCCTTAAATTTGTTTAGAGAAAAGGGAAGTGGGAGGAAATGGGTGGAAGCTTTGGGCTTCCCCTGTTCTGCCAGTAACTAAAGATTTTAAGGCAAAGTACTACTTGGTAAAGCAGTTTAACTGTTAACATGAGGGGGTGACGTCCTCCAAAAAGCCATCCCCAGTCCCTCTTCAGGAAATCCTTGCCAGTTTCAGGAGTGGGCAGAGAATCAAGGGGTGCCTAAACCAAGGAAATGCAGCCAGAGGCTCAGCCAGCTCTTGCCCTGACTTACTGCGGACCACAGCCTTGGCACAAATCCCCTTGCAAAGCCTGCAAGACCAAATAAAGGAGATAAAATGCAGAATGTACTGTGATTAGAGGATCACTGAGTTAGTACAGTGTTTAAGAAATGTGGTCCAACTGTCTTCCTGCATCCGTACACTGTGACTACCTCTTAGGTAAGTTTACCTAAAATGTCCCAGGTTTCTCTTGCTAGCACTGTCTTCTAATGTCTCTAGCCCCTCCCCCAGCAACTGGGAACTCACCATCAAAATAAAAAATTCACTCACTGTTGAGGTGATCTGTGCATCCCACAATCTGATGTGCAGCACCCACCATTTGTGCAGTTCCGATGGGGGCTTGAAACGTGAATAAGTAAGACAGCAGCCTCCCTTGAAGGAACTCCCCTCAGGGTAGAGAATCCGGGCAGGGGTGCTGAGGTAAGAGTATGTGCAAGGCACAGTAGACCACAGAGCCTTGGGCAGCAGGAGGACAGTCAGAAGCAACCCGTGTGCAGTTATAAAGGTCAAGTGGAGTTGGGACAGGAAGATGCTCTTCTGGGCAAAGATGTTGCTGGGCCTGAAGAGAACCATAAGCAGCTTAGTTTTGCTTTTCTGGAACCATGACCATAAAACAGAGCCTGGCCATGGCCAGACAAGGATGGAAAAATTAACAGAAGGCATATCTAGAAGAGTCTTTCCTCAGGTAGAGAGATTCAGACCATATTATTTGGGCATTTAAGAGAGGGAGGTAAAAATGAGTCCCTCTATCGTGATCAATCTGCCCTATGAGTGGCCCATTTGATGATACCACAGGCCAAACAGCTTCAGCAAACAAGCACAGGGGGACTAGGTAAAGGGCACTGGGTTAGCATTCTACGCCTATGACAAAATACTAGAGATAAACAACTGATGGGGTCATGGTTTCAGAGATTTCAGTCTGTGGTTACATGGCCCTATTGCAGAAGACATTGTAGACATAAGGGGCAGAGGAAACCTGTTCACTTCATGGTGGTCAGGAAGTAAAAAGAAAAACAAGGAGCTTGAGGTCTCAATATCTCCTTCAAAGAACACCCCCAACCATCTAACTTCCTCCCACTAGCTCCTACCTCTTATAAATTTCACCACCTCTCAATAGCCTGAAGACAAAGAGCAAACCTTTGACAGATGTGCCTTGAAGGACATGCTAAATCCAAGCCAGAGTAGGTATATATAGCCCAAACTCGCAGACACAAAGTCCTGTTTGATCCACGTGTCACAGCTCACCTGCTACTGGGAGTCCTTTATAAGTACTCTGAGCGTCTGTGAACTCATCTGTAAAGTGGGTTGATGTGAGTGTCCAGTGGCATGCATGTAAAAGCCCTGGGATGTGAGGGATGATTAGATCTCTGCTGACATGAAACAAGTCTTCACATGTATTATTGAACCCATATGAGTAGCTGCATGGTATATGTGTACTATTAATCTTAAAGAACAAATTAAAGAAAAGACATACATTATATGAAATAGGAGAAAAAATGTGTAAGACGTCGCATCAAGTTAAAAATAGTCACCATTCGAGAAGAGGAATCAGATTAAGGTTGGCGTTAGAGACCAAAGAGAATTATTCTAGTCACTGCCTCTTTTTTGTGATAACACCATGGCCAAAAGCAACTTGGGGAGGAAAGGGTCTATTTGGCTTACAAGTTGCAGTCCATCATCAAGGGAAGTCAAGGCAGGAACCTGGAGGCAGGAGCTGAGGCAGAGACCATGGAAGAACACTGCTTACTGGTTTGTTCCCCTGGCCTGTGCTCAGCCTATTTTCTTATACAACTTAGGACCACCTGCCCAGGGGTGGTGTTGTCCACAGTGGGCTGGGCCCTATCCACATCAATCAGCAGTTAAGAAAATACCTCCCAGACATGGCCATAGGCCAATCCAATGGAGGTAATGCCTCATTTGAGGTGTGTCAAGTTGATGACTGTCACTATCCAGTGCATGGATTTAGCTTTATCTGTTTTCATTTTTATAGGGAGAACAGATCCCTTCATGGCTTATGTATTCAAAATTAATTGGAAAATAAACTGACAAAAGCCCTTGGCCGTGAGTAGTACTGGGCCGAGGCTCTTTCCCCGCTGCTTGCTTACACAGTAAAATCTGATGTCCCTGCAGTTCCATTTCCTAATTCACACTAATTCCAACCCAAGTCTGGGCCAGAGTTATTTTTGGCCCATTGTAGTCATTCAATAAATATTTGTAGAAGCCCTTCTCCAATAGGCTCAGTGCATCTCTCAGAAGTAGGCTAAAGGTCTCTCGCAGTAGACCACTGTTCCCAAGGCTATGGTGCCCCTGGAAAACACCAGAGAGACTGAACTAGGTCCCCAGCCCAGACCTTGACAAAACTGCTTCCCTCCAGCCTTCTGGTAGACCTCAACCCCTCAGAAAGTTCTCCCTCTATTCTGAGTTCAGGGCTTATTGGCTGAGAAAGGAAAGCAATTAGTGGCATCTCCCGTCTCCTTTGTATGGTCAAAAAAAGCCAAGGTTCCTCCTGACACACTCAAAAGCCCAGTGTCATGAAGGAAGACATCTGCAGGGGAAGCCTTGGCCTCCCCGGATGGGTGTAGGGACCTCACTGTCCCTTGGGGGGCTTTCTCCTGATTGAATATCTTTTCAAATATGTTACTTTTGAAATTAAAGAATTAGTATTCCTTTGATTAAATAATTGGCGAAACAAAAGCTGAATTTCACAAAAGCAAATTATCTTTTTAGAACTCAGATTAGCTGAGCCATTGTGATTAACGTGTGATTCTGAGGGGCAGAGCCAGAGGTACACAGAGCCCCTCCATTCCAGTAGTGCACAATGAGGGGTGTGTTCCTCTTCTGGAAGCAGGATGCAGTTGATGTCTATATCCTGTCTACACAACCCTTAAACACTTCCTGGGGCTGGCGGGTAGATTTCTTGAACTTAACTCAAATCGGAAACTACATCTAAGCTCTACTAAAAATGTAGCTGTTTGTAAAGGGGGGAAAATGAGGAAAGAATGGAATGAATTTACAGAGAAGCTTTGATCCTGGCTCCCGATCCCTCAGTGAGGCCATTACACCCTAAGACAGGATGTGACTTGAGACCTAGCCAGATGTAGATCTAAAGCCCCAACCCTCCCAACCTCCTGGAGTATGCACTTGATCCATTTTGCAAAGGAAGAAACGAAGGCCAGAGTGGGGAATGGAACAGCCCCGAGGTGACCCAAGGAGGGATCACCTGGGCCTGCCTCAGGATTCTGGACTCTGATCCCAAAGCTTTCTCTTCTACCATTAACTCTATTTTGTGTCTAGCAGCACTTGGGGTTACTATGAGCCTTTTCTTCATCAGGCCACTCCATGTGAGGCACTTTGAGACCTGGGAGCTGGCTGGAGGCACTGGGAACACATCACTACCCTGCTTATTTATGTGAATTACATACAGTACAGAGGGCCAAGCACTTAGACTTGGAAGAAAGCTCCTGTCTGGTCCCTGGATACCCAGAAGGAGAAAAGGAAAAGGAGAGGGAGGGAAAGAGGGAGGGAAGGAAGAAGTAGGCCCTTCACCTCTCCAGAGCTTACTGATGTTACAGAGTTTACAGATGACGAGACATGGGAGGTGTGGTCACTGGCTTCAGAGTCATCCAGCCTCCCTTTCCTCTGGAAGAAAAGAAGCTTTTCTGCTTCCTTCTCAGAAGAGCTCAGCCTGACACCCAGTGTCATAGCCCACCCTGAGGAAGCATAGCAGTCATCAGGCAGGAGGGCAGAGCCACTGCCCCTCCACGTCAGCACTGCCAGCACACAGTGCCACCCCCACACAGTGACACACTCACACGTAGGCCATAGGAACCAAGACAGACTCCCCCTGCCCAGCCAAGAAGTGGGAAAGGTGGAGTAGGGGGTAGGGGGTGGGGGTGCTGAACCAGCTGGGAACATAAGGAAGAACCATCCCCAACAATGCTGTAGAGGAGGAGGACCACGGAGGAGGGAGGGCCAGGTGAGTTCCAGGTCAGGTCAAAAAGGTGAGCAGGTGGGGCTGAGTCACACAGCCTACATAAGCCTGGATTAGAGCTGACTGATGCTGCTGGTGGAGGTTAGCACTCCCTGGGTGGGACCTTGGGTGAATATGAGCTTCAGAATGATGAGTTTAGCAGAATGCCCATGCTTGGGAGACCAGAGGATCCCTGTGGCTCCTTTAAACAAACCTCCCCCTTTCCAGGTCCCAGTGCTGCCACCTTTGTGTTTCAGTTGTCCCTGGAGTCCAGAGAGCAGCAGGGGTGGGCCAAGGCCCATCTCCTTGAGTACATCCTGTGAGCTGGGCTCCAGTCTGCATTTCCATCTCCATCTGGTCACTCAACATTATTAGATGCGCCACTGATCCAGGTTAACAGTGAGCAAGCTGAGGTCCAAAGTGACTAGGTACCTACCCAGAGTCACATGCTGTGACAACAGGGGTGAGGGACAGGAATGGGACTGAAACGTAGGTCCAACATAGTCCAAAGCACATTATGACTTGAGCTAACACAGCAGGGGTCCAATAAACCCTTAATGTTTCCGGTGAGAAGGGTCCTGTCACAGTTAGCTTTAGCTGTTAACTTGACACAAACTAGAGTCCCTTGGGAAAAGGACGCCTCAATTGAAGAACTGCCTCAAATTGGCCTGTGGGCATGTCTGTAAGGCATTTTCTTTTTTTTTCTTTTTCTTTTCTGTATATTGAGTGTTATACCTCCATGTAAGTGCACAGTGTCATGTAGTGCCCTGAGAGGTCAGAAGAGGGCGTCAAATTCCCCTAGAACTGGAGTTACAGATGGTTGTTAGCTGCCATGTGGGTGCTGGGAGCTGGGTCATCTGCAAGAGCAGTCAGTGCTCTTAACCACTGAGCTAACTCTCAAGGCCCCAGTAGGATGTATTCTTAATTGTTAATTGATGTAGGAAGGCCCAGCCCACTGTGGGCAGTGCCATCACTGGGCAGGTAGGCCTGCCTGAGCTGTATAAGAAAGCTAGCTGAGCATGAGCCAGAGAGGATGCAGTAAGCAGCATCTTTTCAAGATTTTTCCTTCAAGCTCCTGCCTGGTGCTCCTGCCTTGCATCTCTTGATGATAGATTATAACTGGAATACACCCTTTCCTCCCCGAGTTGCTTTTGGTCATGGTCACAGCAACAGAGACACAAACTAGGACAGGTCCCAAGCAAGAGTCAAGATTGAGCTGGAGATGGAGTTACAGGTAGTTGTGAGCCTCCTGATATGGGTTCTGAGAACCAAACTCAGGTCTTCTGGAGAAGCAGCAGGTGCACTTAAATACTGAGCCATCTCTCCAGCCCCCTACTATACTTTTCAAAATCACTCTTTCAGGGCACTTGGAACAGGGCAGACCCTGTAGGCTGTGATCATTAGAAGGATTGGTCTTGGTGAGATGAGGAACTTTGGAGTTTTGTGGGCAGAGGAGGGATGGGGTCTGATTTACATTGAACTTGGCCCTGGAAGAGAATGGCTGTGACACAAAGGCAAGAAACTGTCCCATCTAGGTGAGGGATAATGGTGGCTTGGGTTGGGAAGTAGCTGTGTGACATGATTAGAGGGACTCAGTTCTAAGAAACAAATGCCAGCATCCACGGTTTAGTGACACTGCTGAATTTCCTCCTATCTTGGGTTGTGGCACTGCAAGGCAGAGTCTTCAGAGAAGGAGACCAGGTGCAGCTTCAAGAATCTCAAGTTCTGAGCTTGAACAAGATGATTCTCAACTGCTTGTTTGACCCAATTGCCTAGCAAAGGCAGTAACAAAACCCACCCTAGGCTTGAAGTTGGTGTTTTGTTTTGAGACGGTCTCACTATATATCTCTGACCTAGAACTCACTATGTAGACACAGGCTGGCCTAGATCTCACGGAGATCTACCATACCTGGCAGCATAATTTTTATGCATAATTTTTATTCATTTTACCTATTATTTTCATTTTATGTGTATGAGTATATTGCCTGCATGTATGTAAGTGCACCCATGTCATGCAATGCCCACAGAGGTCAGAAGAGGGCATCAGATTCCCCCAGCACCTAAGTTATAGACAGTTGTTACCTGCCATGTGGGTGCTGGGAATCTGCAAGAGCAGCCAGTGCTCCTAACAGCTAAGCCATCTCTCCAACCTCTCGCCAATCCCTTTATATATACTTTTTCCAAACAAATTTTTTAGCACGGAAGGCTGGAGAAATGGCTCGCCTCTTGCAGATGACCCAAGTTCAGTTCTCAGTGCCCACATGGGATCTGTGATAGTTTGAATAAGAAATGTCTCCCACAGGCTCATGTATTTTGAACACATGGGTTGGTAGTGCTGTTTGAGGAGGTTTTAGAGCCTTTAGAAGGTGGAACTTTGCTGGAGGAAGTATGTCACTGGGGTTAGGCTTTACGGTTTTATAGCCTTGACCCACTTCCTGTTCTTTCCCTCTGCTTCTTGTGTGTGGATGAAAAAGTGATCAGCCAGCTCCTGCTCCATGCTTTCTCTGCCTTGATGGACTCTATCCCTCTGGATCATAAGCCAAAATAAACTCTTTTCTCCTTTAAGTAACTTTTGCCATATTTTATCACAGCAACAGAAAGTAACTAATACAGGATCCTATGCCCTCTTTTAGCCCACATATATACCATGTACACACACACAAACACACACAATTAAAAATAAATCTTTAAAAACTTTTAGCATAAACCAGGTGTGGCTTTAATCCCAGCACTCAGAAGGCAGAGGCAGGTGGATCACTGTGAGATTGAAATCAGTCTACAACAGTACCATGCCAGCTGGGCTACAAGGAAGCCCTGTCTCAAAACAACAACCATAACAATAAAAACTTTTAGCAGAAAAGCAAAGATAGCTAGATTCATAAGTAACAACACCCTATGAGTGATCACAAGCAGATGTGAGATTAGCAGACACTGGCCATAATGTAATTATACTTGTTATGGTCAAGGAGATTAAAAGTCATGCCTAAAGATTCTGTGGAAGTAACCCAACAGCCTGGCCCCAAGGTGAGGGCATGTGGTTAGAGGAGAGCTTCACTAAAGGTTGCTTTCGAAGGTATGGAAAAGCAAATAACCCCAGGAGACACCTAGAGCTGGGACCCCAAGGCTGGCACCGGTGGACTGCTTGTCTTACACCAAGGCTTAGTAGGGCAGAGAGAGAAAATGTTCACTGGAACCCAGAAGTGCCAACTGATGGGAAGTGGGATGTCTGCTGAGGGACCAACAGCCAATCTGGACTACTCAGGGGAGAACTTGGGAATACATACCAAAACTTCACTTTTCCCCCCTCCTTCTAGTCTGTCACAGGTGCCTCCCACAAGCTGATTTCAACAAGACAAAAAGGAGAGCATTGGTGTAGGCCAACATCTAAACACGTGGAGAGAGTGGAGAGGCAGAATTGCCCTAGAGGCACACAGAGGTCTTGAACTATGACACAGAACACCTGAGAAGGAGCCAAAGCAAATTCCAGGACTGAAAAATATAATAATGAAGCTGAGTAACTCAGGCTGGGGACACGGCTCAGTCTGCACAGTGCTTGCCTTGCAAACACGAGGACCTGAGTCTGATCCTAAGAGCTCATGTTTTTTGTTTTTTTTTTTTTTTTAAAAAATGCTGAATATGGTGGCAAGTGTCTGTAATCCCAGCACTGGGAAAGTGGAGGCAGAGGACCCATGAGACTTGTTGGCCAGCCAGTCTAGTCTACTTGACGAGCTCTAATCCAGTGAGAGACCTCGTTCAAAAAAAATGTGGGTGGCTCCTGAGGAATGTTCTCTGGGGTACACACACACACACACACACACACACACACACATACACACACACACACAAGTAATTCAATGAACAAGTTTTAAATGGATTAAACATAGCCAAAGAGAGACTCAGTGAACTGGAAAAATAGATCAAAAGAAACGATGCAATTTATAAACAAAGAGATTAAAAGCAGAACAAAGTAGACAATAGGACACAGGCGATGTTCAAAAACATGTAGTTGATAACATTCCAGAGCACTGAAAAAAGCATCAACCTGCAGGTTCAGTAAGTTCAATGAACTTAGCATTCACACTTGCTTATTATAGTGACCCTCTAGAGACAGAGCCAGAGCTATCGATGGCAGATGATGAGCAAGATGATGGACCTGCCATCATTTTGATGAGCCTGAAGCAAACTCAGAGAATTTGGAAGTTGCTCACCTGGCTCCTGTAATCCTTTATGTTTGAGCCTCAAACCCTGAAATTCTTCTGAGTAGCTTGATAAGAGGCCACTTGGCTGTTTCTAGACCCTTCCCTCATTCCTATACACTTGAGTCCACAACTCCTCTCTTGCCTGGAGACCTCACAGCCTCCTGCTGCAGCCCAGCCTCCACACTGACCATGGGGCAGACATTGCAGATTGCCACAGGGGTATGTGCCCTTCCTCACACTTCTGTGCTTCTGTTTCCATGGTGGGAGACTTCCCTTTAGTACTCCAGGCTCCCCTGGACCCCCAACCAGGGGAGATGGGTGGTGGATTCTGCCTGCTGAGTTAGAGACAGCATCTAACTAGGGGTCCAACTCTTCTTTGCTTTTCTCTTTGGACAGGAGGCTGCCTACAAAGAGCTGTGCTCTGCTCTGCCCTCTCCTATCCCTATCCAGGGAAGCCTGTGTTTTATATATCTGTCCTGCCTCTGCCTGTTGGAGTCTGTCTGACAAACCCTGTGGTTCACCATCAAGAAGCTCTCCCTCCCACTAGAGTGAAGTCACATTTGTTTACAACATAGATAGAAACAAGAATGTTTTGTGTTTGGTGGTCTCAAACTCCAGAGTAAAATATTATAATCCATCTAACTTAAAATGCTTCCAGGCCCTTAACTGCCTGTAGAAGAAAGTTTTACAAAAGTTAACACAGCAATCTGTGTCCTCTACCATCCAGTTCCCATCTGCTTAGCGCTCTGAGTTGACAGCAGCCCACCTTCTGTGTTTAAGCATTCCTATCCAGTGTGTAGCTAGCTCTGGGGGGGCTCTGCTACTCATCCAGGTCACCAAATACCTGGATGAACCAACTTAAGGAGGAAAGAGGGTGAAAGTCCATCATGGAGGGGAAGGCATGGTGGTGGGACTAGCTATGGCAGCCGACCAGGAGGCAGAGAGCTTGGGGTAAGAGCCAACATGGGTATCACTTTCAAAGGTTTGCCTCTAGTGATCTACTTTTACCAGCCAAACCCTTCTTCTTAAAGGCTCACAGCCTTCAAAATAGCACCCTAGGCTGGGGATGAAGGGTGTAAAACATGAGCCTATGGGGGGAACATTTCAGATTTTCAGATTCAACTCATAACAGAAATTTTTGTAGAAAGGTTCTCTCTCTCTCCTCTCTCTCTCCTCTCTCATTCTCCTCCATCGCTCTAGGGGAAGCCACATCATAACCAGTGTCCTGAAGAGGTCGATATAGAGGAACCTAGACTCATTATCCTCAGGCACTGGAACATATGTATTATTTTAAAGTTTTAAGTTTGGGCTAATTTGTTACATAGCAATAGGTAACTATTGCACTCAGTTTACCTCTCTCCACTTGACTAATTCCTTCTTGTTCTTCCTCAGACTCCTCCTCCTCCTGGAAGCCTTCCCTAACTTCCTGTCCAAGATCAAATGATTTAACCTTTCAGTATCTTCTCTAGCTTCTCTGGTTAACACTACTTGAACTTTACCTTATAGAACTACTCTATTCCCATCTAATTCAGTGTGTATACAAGGATGAAGCTCACTTCACCCCAGGCCCTGAGGGCTGGTAGTCAGCCTATGCCTGGTTTGTCAGGACAGTCATTCCCTGGAGGTCATTATTCAGGGCTATGATCTAAGCCAAGCCCTTCGGGTAAGCCAGGAGCCTTTACAGGAGGTGCTAGGAAAAAGGTGACCTTTTTTTGTGGGAGTTACTAGCTGAGAATATGTCAGCTTGGAGCTACATTCTGTCAACACACAGGGAGGCCCACTTCAAAAAGTAGCCAGAAGAAATGAGTCTGAGGATGGAGAGCGATGCATTCCTGATGCAATTGTTGAGATACCTGGATTTGGCTGTACCTGAAACTCACATCTCCTCTCCTCTCTCCTCCAGTCCCCTCCTCTCCTGCCGTGGGCAGTGTGCATTGATTTGAGATGATTTCATTCACTTTCAGCTAAAAGTTCAGATCAATTCATCCTTATGGCTAGAGTCAAGGACCTCTCACCCTGGGCTCCTAGACATTGGAGCTTCCCTTACTCTACTTAAAAGACTGCACCTGGCATTGCTACCCTACCCCTGATTTTTACCCCACACTTTTGCCAACCTCCTCTCCTGTTTCTTGAAACCAGAGCTATGTCATGGTCATCTCTACATGCAGAAACCTCCCATAAGGAGATGCTCAGTGAATAATCGCGTAAGGAATGAGAAAGAGCCTTCTGGTTGGCTACAGGACTTGATTTGTCAAGCTCTCTTGAATCACTTTTCTGGGGGAAGTCATACTGCCATAATCTAAGGATACTTAGGCATGTATCCTTAACCTAAGTTTTAAGTATCCTTAGGTTATGGCAATAGGACTTTCCCCAGAAATGTGATTCAAGAAAGCCTGATGGAAGAAAGAACAGTCACATTTTCAGAGACCTATTTTCTGAGATCTAAGTTCCCTCAAGACCTCAAAGGACTTGACAAAGTGTTATTGTATTTTAATCTCTCTATCCGGACCAGGCTGAGCTAGCCACTCCTTTGGAACACAAACCAGTCTCCCATTACAGAAAAACAAATCTGACCTAGCCATTCCCTGCCTAAAACAACTTTCAGTGATGTTTCTGATAGGAGTAGGTAGAAGAGAACAGCCTGTGCACTCGGGGAAGCTTCTCTCCATAGGGCATTCTGTTGGTTTTGGATTGATTACGGATTGATCTATTCAGCTAGCATCTCACAATAGGTTTTCAGGATGGTGTGTTTGTTACCTGTTGGTATGTGCTGCATCATCGATCAGGACAAACTTGGGGGCTTAAAACAATAAACATGGGGCTGGAGAGATGGCTCAGTGGTTAAGAGCACCCACTGCTCTTGCAGAGGACCTGGTTTTGAGTCCCAGCACCCACATGGCAGTTAACAATCATCCATAACTCCAGTTCTAGGGGATCTGACACCCTCTTCGGACTCTGCGGGCATTGTACGATGCATATGCACTTACACACATGCAGGCAATACACTCATACATAAAATGAAAATAATAAAACATTAAAAACAACAACAGGGGCTGGAGAGATGGCTCAGCGGTTAAGAACACTGGTTCTTGCAGAAGACCCAGGTTCGAATCCCAGCCCCACATGGTAGCTAACAACTGTCTTTAACTCCAGTTCCAGGGGATCCGACAGCCTCTTCTGACCTCCTAGGGCACTGCATGACACAGGTGCACTTACCTACATGCAGGCACACATACATATACATACACACATACACGTAAAATAAAAATAATAAAAATTTAAAAAACAACAAACATTTGCTGTCTGCAGAAATCTAGCTGTGATTCAGCTGGATGCCTCCAATCCAAGGCATCTCAGAGGCCCAGTCAAAGTATCTGCCAGGGCTGTAATGTCCTAAGGTACATCTGTGGCTGAATGAGCTCTATCCAAGCTTCTGGATGTTATAAAGCCTGAGAAGATTCACTAGCAAGCTCTCGCATGGGGTTCTCCATGAGGCAGTCTCATAACACAGTTGCTGCCTTTTCTAAGCAACTGACCCAATAGACCTTGTTGAGTAAGTATGAGACAGACTGTGGTTTATAACCTAATCTCAGAAGAAACATCAACCTGCCATGTTCAGTTCATGAGACATAAGTTAGTGAGTCTAGCCGGTATTCACAGGAAGGAGATGACGCAGAGTCTGAGCACTGGGAAGTGCAGCCATGAGGGTTGCCTCAGGCTATCTGCCACAGGTAAGGAAGGAATTACTACCCTGTGTTTCAGGCATAGACTCAGCCAGTCAAGCAATGCCTCCAGCTCACCCAGCTAGAGACTTCTGGACTCCAAAAGTGATTTTCCTTTCCCCAGGCTGACTGGGATGAGATAGAGGAAGACTAGGAGAATGAATTGACAGAATGAGGATAAAGGCCATGTGATCTTTGACTGTAATGGAACTGGTTACCCATGATTCAGTAGTTTAAACAAGTATTTTCATACAGTTTCTAGAGATCAGGAATTCAGGAACAGCTTAGCTGGGTGGTTCTGCCTCAGGATCCCTCCTAGGACAGGAGTTAAAGTGTGGGCCAGGCTGTGGCTTTGATGCTTGACCTTGAGGCTCAGCTTCCGGGGTGGCTCCCCCCTCCCGGGCTGTGGCAGGAAGCCTTGCTATACGAACCCCTCTAAGAGAATCATGCCTAAGTATCCTTAGATTATGGCAGTAGGAAGTAAGATACCCTTAGGAAAGTGATTCAAGAGAGCCCTTGACGGAAGGCATGGAGTATTTTGTAACCTACCCTCAGGAGTCAAACCTTCTGTAATATCCTGTTGGATACAGGCCAGACCTATTCATTGTAGGAAGTGATTATACAAGGGGCTGGGGATGCCAGGTGAGGTCCACTGGAGGCTAGATACCACAGGGTCCCACAATCCCCAAACTCAGCTGTCACTAGTCACCATTATACTCAGAGACCCAGAGTATTCCCAGGAGTTGCATCACACAGTTTCCTTCACTCTGTCTTCCATTGTCTTCTGGGTGGATGGACACATGGGATGACAGTCTGCTTTGCTTCCAAACCTCAGAAGTCACCACAGATCTTTTTGTTGAAGTACCCCTACTCCACATCTACCCTCTCTGTCCTGTGGACAGCCTTTCTCCATGCCTTCCACATGTCCCTCTCTATACACATGGAGGCTCCAGGCGGATCCTGGGACAGGACAATGAACAGCCCACCCACTCTCCTTCAGGAAGCTTCTACTTAAGTTGGGAGTGTAGGTACTAGTCAGTTAATCCAATTACACATTGTGCCAAGTTCTCCCCAAGGAAACCTATATGGCATTATGGGATCAGATAATCAGGTACTGGCCTATTCCCTGTGCAGTATTTGAGCAGCCAAGTAATTAGGCTGGGCAAGTGGGTTAGCATTAGGTACAGATGTAAGTCTCCAACCATCCAAAAGAACAGTAGTTTCAATAAGATGAATGTTTCTATCTTGGGACCACTCAGCGACAAGACCTGGGCTCCTTCTGTTTCGCGGCTCTGTTCTGTGGGGTTTCCATTTCATGGTTCAGGATAGTGACACCCACACTCCAGGCAGTCACATAGAGAAAGGACACAGAGGGTAAAGAGCATACACCAACTATTCCTAAAGCCACCTTAACATAATTCTCCCTTCCTTTCAACAGACAGAATTCAGCTGAACAGCCACGTTAGCTGCAAGGGAAGCTGGGAAATGCAAGTTTTATAGGCCTAGCTAAAAATTGGGATCTTCCTTCTGGTGCAAAAAATAGCAACACTAGTCAATCCTATCTTGTGTTTGCTCTGTGCTGGGCATTTGTTGCCCTTGAGAGTCATGGTAAGTGGGCATCTGAGATGGTTTAATGGGTCTGGACTGATGATGAGGCTGAGGATGGTCCCTGTGATTCCCAAATAGCTCATCTCTGAACCACCTTCTGACTAGTGAATACTTGAAATCAAATACCCACACCACATGACTTCCATCCTACACAGGGAGAAAAGTCACCTGTACCCTGTGGTTGCTGAAGGCCTCCTGAGTCTTCCTGCTGCTCCAAGGTTCCAGTAAAGGCTGAGGTTTCTTCCTCTCCTCTAAGAGAATCAGGCTGCTTGTTGAGTGAATGAATGGATGAATGAATGACCAGAAGGGGAATGTGGGCTGTGAGAAAGGAGAGGAAACTGGTGGGACCATGGTTCCTTCTCGCCAGACCCTGAACTTTACTGCCCATTTGTCTTCTGGGAAATCAGGTTACCTGCTTCCCTCTGTCCACATGAACAAACTGCCCACAGGTCCTGCTTTTTTTTTTTTTAAATCTTGGGCCCCACTTTTCCTCCTTGGGTTGTTTTTCAATCACCACAATTTTGAAGAAGGGTCAGCAACAGAACCCAGGGAAGTTCAGAGATCAGGTTGCCTTCTCCACATGTTTGGAGTTGGTTCAACTGCCATGTCTTTTAGTCCAGCAAGCTGAGGGGAGTTGTCCTGGATTTCTGTGGTTTTTGAGAACTGAGGCTCGATGGGCAATCAGCTCTGCCATTTGGGGCTGAGTCGCTGTGCACACTCAGCACCTTTGATAAACTTCCACGGACCTGACTCCAGGTAGGTGCTCAATGAATACAGGTTGGTGCCCACCATAAATGGAAGCTGATGGAAGCAGACAGCTGACCCCAACTCCAACAGGTGGAAAAACTCTAAGTGTCAACCTGCTCACTAAGCCAGGTTCCCAATTTTCTCCTTTGATGCCCAGGAAAAGCCCTGGTGAGTAGGTGTGCAGATGGAGAAGCGAGTGACAGCTCCCTTTGGTGACTTTCCTGGGAGGCACTGCAGGGGCGCTAGAGGTGGGCTAACTTTCCCAATCCAGGACTGCGACCCCCTCCCCCAATATTAGGCCCTCACTCAAAACTAGTACCATGCAAGGACCCCAACCTGCATCCTCTCTGAACTTCACAAGCCCGTGGCTTTGTTTTAATACAAAAACACCACTGTGAGAGGCAGAGGGATTTGCACTGAAGCCCCACACAGAAGGGGAAAACAGTGCAGAGGCTTAAAGGGACAGATGCAGAGTCCAGGGAACGACCTTCCCCTGGCGGCCCGGGCAACATCCCTCCCCAGCTCACTGGCCCTCGGGCCTCTTTAACCGAGCGGCGGAAGGGGCGGCCGGGGGCGGCGGGCGGCGCCCAATGGGCTGCGCGGAGCGTCACTTCCCGGCGGCGGGAGGCGAGTGGCGAGTGTCGGGCCGGCTGGCGGGGGCGGGGCGGCCGAGGAGGCGTTGGCAGCGGGACCCACGCGGCGCTGCGGCCCGCTTGGCCTGCAACGCTCTCACCCGTGCGGCGGCACGATGCCCTTTGACTTCAGGAGGTGAGTGTGTCCCGGACCCGAGCCCTCTCTGCAGCCGTAGACAACCTCCCCACCCCCCCCGGCTGCATGCAGTCTCCGGTGC
>NW_008353596.1:2891295-2924266 GCF_000622305.1 Nannospalax galili
CACACCTTGCATCCCCCTTCCCCCAACCTGGGAGCTAAATTTCCTCCCAACTCCAGACGGAAACAGCTAGCTACCATCCGCCCGCTCTCTCTGGAGCCATCCTTAATAGACCCCACCCCAGCTGACAGGTGGGGCCCGGCGCCTGGCCTTGCACTGCGGGATGATCACAGGGCTTGTAGCCCTATCCAGTTTGGCAGCAGCTGGAGAGGCTTAGGTGCTCAGAGCCTGAGGCATCCCCAGCCCACCAGATGCTTAACCCCTAGCCTTGTCCATTTGCTCTGGGTATGAGGACAGTGTGTGAAGGGGACCAGGCTGGGAGCCTAGGGAAGAGCTCTGCAGAGGGGCCAGGCTTTCTGCAGTCACCACAGTGGTTACTTTTGTAGGGTCCGCTTCCTCCTGGTATGCTGTTGTGCAGGGCCAGGCTTTCTAGAAGCCTGCCTGGAAGGGGTTCCCCATCAGACACATTTTGAGATAGGAAGCTCAGTGGATGTCCTGGGCCCGAGGCTAGGAAAGTAGAGAGGTGCTTTGGAAGACCTAGATTTAGAGTCCTGACTCTGCTCCTCCATCCAGCCATTTGGTATATTCTAGAAGTTAGAAGCTAAGGCTTAGGTTGCTGCCCCCTTACTTCCCAGCTGCCTCACCCCAGCAGGTGTCTGTAAGCTTTCAGAATCTGTTTCACCTCTTGCAAATTGGAGCCAAAAATAGGTCCTATCCTTCCAGGTGGCATCCACAGCCCAGTCGCATAGCCAGCAACACAGAAGTAGGGCATTGGTGGATGAGGGGCCCTCTTTGAGTGTTCTCCACAGCCAGACTGGGATTCTGCCACCTGTCACAGTGTTGCGTTGTCCCTTCTTACTGGTGTGAAGGCAGGGCAAAGTGACAGCCAGCCTAGAAAGTGCCTAAGGTTGCTGTCATCTCATGGTACAAGGGCAAGCTGTGCTGGGTTCTAGCCTAGAGAGGGCATCAGCCTCAGACCCCTTGACCAGTTGACATGTTTTTCTAGCCTGTCCTGAACACTGGTACCATCTGGCAAATGTCTGCCAGCTTCCTGCTCCTTTGAGGCAGCCTTGAGGTTGGCACCTGGGCCCTGAGACAATGCATGCAGATGCAAGGGCAGCTTTGACTGTAGAGCCTCCGTGATAAGAGTTCAGGGGCAGTCCTGATATGAGCTGCAGTGGGCACATCTTCCCCAAGGCCCTCAAACCTCCTCTCCTGGGGCTGACAGTAAAGGTTCTTGACCCTCTCCTTTACATGATTCTATAAGTTCTAGTGATTTTGAGTTTGTTGGAGAAATCACCACTCTGATCACATAATCATTTCACCGTCCATCCTTTCCTTCAAGGACAGGGCAAGCTTGGATGTTAGGGATCAGGTAAGGTAAAATGAAAATAGATGGTGCCAGCCAGCTCCTGCCTTTGGTCTTGGCAGGGGCTACCTGTCACTAGCCAGTTTAAGACATTAATATTTAAAGAGCACACCTCAACTCTGAGAGGCTCCTGTCCTGTGGTCTCCAAGGGCATGCTGCAGGACCTGAGTGCCCAGGTGCCACAGAGTCCCCATGAAATGTGGGTCTAAGTCCCTCAATTGCTTGGGTTCATTGGACAGCAGTAAGGATGGATTCACCACTGCACGGTTGCCCTGTGGAGGGTGAGCTGTGCATCCAGCAAATCTGTCCTCTTTCAGATTGTGACACAACAGTGCTCCAGGACTCAATGTGAAGGAAGGTTCCATCATTCCACACACCTTCCACTCTTCTGGGTCCGCTCATCAGTTTGCTGAGTATTGCACCATGCTCAGCCCTCTACCACTTGCTCCATTGTTGTGAGCTGGCTGGTACAAGGCACAGCTGTTAGCATTCCAGGAGAAGTGGGGAGTCACGTGGCTGGATCCTAAGAGCTAGTGTGCAAGGAACATCCACCGCTATACAAACAAACTTGACATCCATCCCCTTGTCACCTCAGATGGGGTGAGATTCTTTTAAACCACAGGGAGGAAGACCTGACCAGTGGAAGCACTTTGCCCTGTGTATAGGTAAAGCTGGGGTTATGCTTTGGGCTATTGGCCCTGAAGCCTTAGCTTTTGGGGGAATAAGAAATCTTGGAGGGTCCCTGTCATGTCTTCTAATGGTGGGGACTACAGAGGGCTGTACAATGATTAGGACATCTCCTCTGGCTGCCAGTTCAAGACCAAGGGGAAACCAGGCTTCCTGTTGTTCTTCCATAAGGCTGTGCAACTTATTTAACTCAGGTGTTTACCAGTTTGTGAAATGGGCTCTACCAGTATCTGCATATGAGGGACCAGGTGGTGTATGTGAAGTATTAGACACAGAATGTGCACCAGGAAGTTCTGGCCATTATTTGTACTCTTTCAGTGAGGCACCTGTGGTCTCCTACCACTCTGTAATTCCCCAATTATTTTGCTGTTCTCGTCCCTCCCATTGGTATCCAATCTCTGAAGCATAAGGATTTGTATCTGGTTCATTCATGGTTGTATCTCCAACATCTAGAATGCTGTTTGGCCAGAGTCATCCCTTGGATGTGCCTTTCCAGTTTGTCAAGGGAGCCAACGTATGTCAGCTCTTGGTGGAGAATTCTGCATCCTTAGTTCTCTTTTTTTGATGTTAGGAATGGAACCCAGAGCCCCGTGCATGCTAAGCAAGCTCTGTACCACTAAGCTACACCCCAGAGCCCACTCTTCATGTTTGAATTGGCCCTTTTTAAGTTTTAAGGGTTGAGGGGGGAGGCTGAATGCAGTGGGTGTGGGTATGAGGGGACCCTGGGCATTTAATGATTACTGTGTTTGTTTTGTTCCTGTTAAACTGAACATTGCACTTGTGGAACTGGCTTTGTGACTTAGATCCGTGGGTGTTGTCCCCAGTTCCGGGCTGGCCACTGGCAGTGGCCCTTGACACTTCCCACTCCAGGGCACAGCCTCCCCCTCCAGTGGAGAGAAGAACAGTTTGGGACAGTTCTAGAGCCTGGGTCTTTCATTCAGGAAAGAGGCGCAGTGACTGGCTCTCCCACGATGGCAGTCCTCAAGTTGAAACCCCATCCTAAGGGTGCTGCTCCCCTGCCACTGTCCAGCTGTGCCCTGGGACACTTGACTTAGCCTCCTGGGGCCTCTATGTGTTCACTTCAAGGAGAGTTGGAAACCTCTGCTGCCTCCTTGGTGGGCAATTGGGCCAGAGAGATGTCCTGCAGTATACCAGATATGGATTCCTGGGGGCCAGTGTGAAATTAAAGTTGAGCTCTATTGAGAAAGGGTACTTTCAGGATGGGGACTAAGCTAAATCTGGACTCTTGAACTCCCAACTACTGGAACTAAAGGTGCACACCATAATACCTGGCTTACCTGCATTTCTAGCTCTGCGTTCCAGAAGGAACCGGAGACTGCCGGGAACAGGTACTTCTCTACAAGTTTATAAAAACAGGGAAATTCAGACCAGAGGGAGAATGCAGAACAAAAGCCAGGGTTTTGAGTTAATTGAACATTTACTAGTGCCAGACAGCGTTGAAGGGGTCCTAGAGATGTGACTGATTGAATTCTCCCTGCGAAGCAGGCCCCGAAGCCATCTGCTGAGCCCACTGAGGTGCTGCAGAGTTCAGGAACAAGGCCATTGCAGGAGGAGCAGCTGCCATTCTGCCCTTTGCTTCTAGAACTCCAGAGTCCGCTGGGCTGAAAGCTTTTCCTCTCCCAGTCACTAAATTCAGAGAGAAGCGAACTCTTGTCTTAACTGGATTCTTTGCCTCCCTCCTCCCCAATCCTAATGCTCATACCAACCCTAAACCGTCTGTGTGCACTCACATGCTCTTCTTCCTTTCCCTCCCTTTTCTTCACTCCCTGACACCTACTTCTAGAAATTTCTATTATTATTATTTTTTCTTTTCTTTTTTTGTAGACAGAATCTCACTATGCATCCCTGGCTAGCCTAAAATTCCTTATGTAGGCCAGGCTGATCGCAAACTCAGATCTGCCTGTCCTGCCTCCCCCACCCCTCCCCTGCTGCAGGGCTGGGATTAAAGGCATGCCTCACCACACCTGGCCCTATAATTATTTTTTTAAATTATTTTTAAATTTATTTTTTTAATATTATTTTATGTGGATGAGTGTATTGCCTACATGTATATGAGTGCACCCGTGTTGTGCAATGCCTCAGAGGTCAGAAGAGGGCATCAGATCCCCTGGAACTGGGTTAAGGATGGTTCTTAGCCGCCATGTGGATGCTGGGAATCAAACCTGAGTCCTCTGCAAGAGTAGTCAGTACTCTTAACCACTGAGCCATCTCTCCAGCCCCCTATAATTATTTTTTGCTAACATCCCCACACTGCTTTCCATCATCCTGGAGGGCCCAGGCTTTTTCTTGTTGACCTCTAATGCTTTGGCCCTGACAACTGTGTTCACCTGCTTACCTGGAAAATCCCTCCTCCCAGGACAATTGGATTCTTGATTTCAGTGAGGAAAGTATTTGGGAAGAGGCTTGTCCTATACCTCCAAATCAATAAGCCTGGACCCTGGCCACACAGCGGCATATTTGAGGAGATGAAAGCATGCACTAGCTGTATGCTAGAGCCCTGAAAATGAGTCCGATACTCAACTCAGGCTGAGCAGGATTGCTCCAAGTTAGAAGAGCCAAGGACAAGCAAGCTAAATCCCCAGGGAAGCAGGGTGTGAGTCCTGGTGGGCAAGGCTGGGGAATAGAGTTTTGGCACCACCCAGCTTTCCTAAGTGGCCTGTTTTTCTACTTCTACAGTGGCCCATAAAAGCATCTCTCCCCAGTACTACTAGGTATCAAACCCAGGGCTTTAGCCAGTGTTTTTTGTTTGTTTGTTTGGTTGGTTTTTTTTTTTTTTTTTTTGGTCTTTTTGAGTCTGGAACAGACTGGCCTCAATCTCACAGAGATCTGAATGCCTCTGCCTCCCGAGTGCTGGGATTAAAGGCATGCATCACTATACCTGGCTTGATCTTTTAGACAGGATCACATGAAGTTGCCCAGACTGGCCTTGACCTTGAGATACTCCTGTCTCAGCTGCTCTGGTGGTGGTTCTATAGCTGTGGGCCACTACACCTTGGTGGGATCTGTTTTTTTCTGTTTACATCCTTGATCTTCAAAGTCTCGGGGAGCCTGTGGGACATGCAGGATTTCCATGCCCACCCTGATTCTGACAGGAGCTTAAGCTCCTCTGCAACTTCCTAACCTACTAAGTTCTACAGAGCCCTGCTCTGAGGGATTGGCTGGATCCTATAGCTCTCTGAGCCTGTGTTTGTCTCTCCCACATTGGCTGCATTTCTCAAGGCTCTGTGTGAAGTCTTGCATAGAAAGCCAATGTTTCTTGGGTTAGCCCAGCTTGCACCAGATGTATAGTCTAAGGAGCCCTGTTGTGGAATGCCTGGCACTATTTCTCACAACACAGTTTGGGAAGCACAGCCCTAATTGATCCTTTAAGGAAGTGGTAATTAGTCTAATTGTCTGTTGTCAACTTTTAGCTTGTAGGTCTATTAACCTAATTATGTTGGTTATATATGAGGGAAAAGTATAGGCTAGGAAAACCCTCCAACACTGCTATATATTTGTTCTTCAATTTTGTGGCCCCTGGGAGGAGCTGGAGGAGCTCCTATGCTACCCAGAGCAGGGGTTATGGAGGAGGCGCACCCTGGGAGTGAGCAGTACTGGGCCTGTTTTACGTCCATGAAGATCGACCAGAAATTCTGGGTCTCAACGGCTGGTGCATCAAGGAGCCCTTGGGGACCAGGCACATCTGACAGTGTAATCTCCCCATCCTTGAACACCAGCCTGGAACCTGCCTGAAGCATAGCTGGACAGGAAGCAAGAGCTGTTTGGAATGAACTAGCTGTTCTGTTTATCTAAGTGGTGGAAACCCTGTCTAAGATGAGAGGCTCTGCTGTAGTTAAACTTCAGAAGAATTAAGTGAACTCAGACCCTAGATATGTATGTATAATATGCATATCTGTTTGGAACTGTACCACATTACCCAGTTTTAAAAATGCACAAAGGACCTCAGTATACAGCTGTCAAAGAACACAGACCAGGGGCAGAAAAGATGCTTAACACCAGCCCTGGGAAATGTGGATGGAAACCAGAGTGAACTGGCTCCTCCCACCTGGCAGCTTGTTTGCTGCCTGTGGGTGCTGAGTCTCAGTGGCCCCTGCAGCATCCCTTCTTATTCCCACTTGGGGCTGGGTCTTGGATCTCTTTGGAAGAAAGGAAGGAAGTCATGCTGGTGTTGTTGGCACTGCCTGATGCTGCTTAAGCACGGTGTGCTGAGCACCGTGCCAGGCATGTCAATCACTGGCTTTAAAACCAGTCCTGTGAGATAGATTTGGTCAACAGTCCTTTATTTTCATTTCTTTCTTTTTTTCTTTATTTTATGTGCATGACTATTTTGCCTGCATGTGTGTAGGTCCACCATGTATGTACAATGCCTGCAGAGGCTAGAAAAGGGTATGGGATCCCTTGGAACTGGAGTTAGAGATGGTTGTTAGGGGCCATGTGGATGCTGGGAACCAAACCCAGGTCCTCTGCAAGAATAGCCACTGGTCTTACCCACTGAACCATCTCTCCAGCCCCAGTTTTGTTTTGTTTTGTTTTGTTTCCATGATCTACCCCACAGCAAAATTGACTTTTTTTGGTGTACTTACAATGAAATTAAGATATGTTTATCTTGACATCATGACCACTATCTGGATACAGAGCAGGTCCTGTACCCTAGCAGACTCTTACTCTACCACTTTGTAGTCTGCCTATATGAATTAGAATTTGAACTGCAGGAAGGTCACTTGAGATCTGCCCTCCTAGGAGATTTTACTGCATAGTATAGCATTGTTCACTGTGGGCCCTGTGTCCAGTCACAGATCACTAGAAGGTATTCATGTTGTGTAACTAAAACCCATGCCCACTGAACAGTTCCCCCAGCCCCTGGCAACCCCTGTTCTCTGCTTCTTTGAGCTTGCCTATTTTTGAGAGTTTATATAGTGGAATCATGCTGTCTCTGCCCCGTGGCTTCTAGGTTTATTTATCTAGTCAAAATGACAGGGTTTCCTCCTTTTGAAAATATTTTTATTTATTACTTTATGTGTATGAGTGTATTGCCTGCATGTATGTAAGTGAATCCATGTAGTGCTATGCCCAAGAGGTCAGAAGAAGGCATCCTATTCCCTTGGAATTGAGTTAAGGATGGTTGTCAGCTGCCATGTGGGTGCTGGGAATGGAACCTGGGTCCTCTGTAAGAGCAGCCAGTGCCCTTAACCACTGAGCCATCTCTCCAGCCCTGGTTTCCTCCTTTTTTTTTTTTTTTAGTCTTTTTGAGACAGGATCTCCCTGTAGTCCCAGCTGTCCTGGAACTCACTATGTAGACCAGGCTGGCCTTGAACTCAGAGATCCGCCTGCCTCTGCCTCCCGAGTACTGGGATTAAAGGTGTGTGCCACCACACCCGGCCTTTTTAAAGGCTGAATAGTATTCTGCTGTATGCCCACAGCACTTTTATTTGCTCATCTTTTGGTGGACATTTAGGTTGTTCCCCCAGCTTGGCTCTTGTGTATAGTGCTGGGATGAACATGGATGTACAGATGTCTGAGAGTACCTAATTTCAATTTTGGAGCGATAAATCCCAAGTAATGGACTGGATCATATGGTAGGTCTATGTTCAACTTCCACTGTGGCCCCACCATTTTACAGTCCCAGGAGTGGTGTGTGAGGCCTTCCTATTGCTACCTCCTCACCAACACCTCGTGTCTTGTTTTCTGGGTAATAGGCCAGCAGGTGTGAGGTAGTTTTGACTTGCATCTCCCTGGTGATTAGTCATCTTTTCATAAACTAGCCACTTGTTTATCTTGTAGTGAAAGTGTCTATTTAGGCCTTTTGTGTACTTTTAATTGGATTGTGTGTTCCTTTGCTATTGAGTTGAAGGATTTCCCTATATATTTTGGGTATTAATTCCTTATCAAACCTGTGGTGTGCAAATATTCTCTCCCATTCCCTAGGTTGCCTTTTCACTCTACTAACTGTTCTCTACTGATTTGGTTTTACAGTAGGAAGGTACAAGGCTGGACTTCCAGAGCCCAGCACCTCGCCACAAAGCTGTTCTGCCTCCCAGACACCTCGACTTGCTGGTTCTTATGGATCCCCATGAGGTCATGTCAGAAGCCACCATTGTGTAGCGTTTATCCAAAATATTCCCTGAGAGTTTTTTGAGTCCTGGTATCATTTGGCCCACTCTGATGTCTCGCTGGGTTCCAGTGTTCATTCTTGGTGTATAGATAATGTCAGATCTTCCAGGAATGTGACATAATAGGGGCCTGAACCTGACCCCCCCTCCCCAGGATGCTCTTCTCCATTAGTAATGCTGCAGAGGATGACTGAGCACAGGCTCCCCTGAGCCACCCTGGGATCAGCCCCTCCCGTGAGGCATCTCTCAGGATTCACATATCCTTCCCCACTGTTCCCTAGCTGGGGGACCCAGGTCAGGGTACCTACCTCAGCTCTCCTCATCTGCAGGTTGGGGTGCTCCTCCTTCCCCATAGGCTGTGCCAAGCTCCTGTTGAGTAAGCCTGTTTCTGTCCTGCCACCCTTGCTCTGCAGCTTAGTTTCCGAATTCTCACTGGGCCTCGTGGACTCCAGTGGTGGGTAACCATGGGAAAGCAAAGGCCCTGGCTGTGTAAGGCCAGGGACACGTACCCTTGAGAGCCTCTGGGGTGGTTGGGTTGGATCCCATACCTACAAGGACACAGATGTCAGGCACCAGTGCATTCACCTGAGAGGAAGCATCACCCAGACATACTCCAGGTGCCGAGCTGAGCCCTGGAAGTGATTTGGGCAGCTTGTAGCTGTGGCCAGCTGGAGAGTAGTGTCCTGTGGGGTAAAGGTAGCCTCAGTGTGACTCTGTGGGTCCCAGATTCCCTAGTCTTTCAAGAGATGATGAAAATCTTATAAATTAAGTACAAATTAGCTGGGTATGGTGATACATGCCTTTAATCCCAGCACTCGGGAAGCAGAGGCAGGTGAATCTCTGTGAGTTTGAGGCCAGCCTAGTTTACATAGCAAGTTCCAGGCCCTCTGGAGCTATGGGGAGACCGTGTCTCAAAAAGACTGAAAAAAAAAATTATGTTCAAATGATTGGCAGCTGACTCCAGTTTGATTTCTGCTACCCACCATGGTAGGCCAGACAGACCTCTGAGGACCACGATAGCTTGACTGGCAGTGTGCAGTCCTGTGTCACACACACTCTCCAACCAGTGTAACTGGCATGTGCTTGCTGGTGGACAGGACTAAGTAGAGCCCTTGGAGTCTTGGTCTCTGGCCAGAGGCAGAGGCAACCTCAGGGCCCTGTTGCCCCTAAGCTGACTCAGCTGAGGGCTGGGACTGGGCCTCCAGCTACCCTCTGAGCAGCACTGGAGGACACTGCCAAGGCTGGCTAACTCTCTCCTGAGGGACGTGCCCTTTCTCCAGGTCTGTGAGTACTAGCACCCTGGGGCTGTGCTGCGTTGGCACCAACATGCATCTAGGGCTAGGCCAAAGGTTCACCATGAATTGCCTCAGTTCATAGTCAGGGAGGAGTTACCTCTCCTTATAGGCCTGGGAAGGATACTGGGCATAGAAAGGGGGCAGTACTCGGCCAGGGTCCCACAGTGACAGATGACACAGCAGAGACGCACATGTATGTCTGATGTCAGAGCTGGCTTTGTCAACATGATGTTGTGGTCTGGAAGGTGTGTTATCACCTTATTTTCTTGGGGTGACTCCACAGAAACCCCAGTGTCATCTACTTGATTGTGTTTATTACTTGTTGCCATAGAAGCTTTGTTGGGGTGTGTCTGGGTGAAGCTTGAGTGACCATTTCCTGTCACTGTGGGTATCTGTGGGCAGGAAGTTACCAACTGAGCTGTGCTGAGGTGCTGCAGAGAGGGATGCAGTACTTCCTGTGTTGAGCAGGAGGCAGCCTGACCTCCAGAGCCCCATTCACAGGGCTGAGATCAGCTGGGTGTGTTGAGTAACCCCTCACTGGGCACAAGAGCCTGATGTATGCCAGGCTCTGATCCAGAAGCTGGGCTGTAGACAGCCATGCCCCTAGCCTCATGGGACTTGCATTTTAGTTCTGACATTTTAAAAAACCAAGTGAACTTTCATTTTGAATTTTGAACAAACTAGGTTTTCAGGAAGTTAGAGGTAGGACAGAGCAGCGTCTGCCCCATCTTGTCCCCATGCTCACACTACCTACATGGCATCATCCCAACTCAGGAAGTGACGATGACACATGCTTGCTAACACAATGACAAACTTCGCTAGGGCTTCACCTGCCTCTACCAGTGTCCCTTGAGAGCTCAGTCTCCATGTGGGAGCCCAAATTGCATTCAGGCTGTGCCTTCCATCCCCTGTGGTTGGGGTCCACAGCTCAGTCCTTGGCTTTCATGACCTTGACAGTGTTAAGGGCTGTCGAGGTGTCCGCAGCATCTGCCCCCAGAGCTGCTTGGCACATTGATAATGCTGACCTTTTGCCCCCGCCCTTCCTCTCTTCTCCCATGCTGCAAATGGACCCTCTTCTAGGAACTGGACCAGTAGTGCCTAGAACCCCTTCTGTGAGTCACATGACTGAGCAGCACCTTTTCTGCTGTGCCTGTAAGCCCTGCAGCAGTGGGTACCTGGATCATTTTCCAGCTGTGCAGATAAGATGGCACGGGTGAGGGGAGCTTGTGAGAGTGGGCTCTGTCATGACCTTGTTTCATCACAAGCCTTTGGGGAGCGAGGTACTGCTAGGGCTTAGGGTAGGAAGGAGCCAATAACAAGGGGTATAAGAACCAAATTATAAGAGAAACCTGGACTCCAGGAGTGGTGACCTCTGCGATCCTAGCACTTGGAAGACTGAGGCAGGATGAGGTCAGCAATAGGCTACAGAGTGAGAGCCTGTCTCAAAGCATTCTGGAACTGGGTATTTTACTCAGCTCTGGGAAGTGTCTTAAGGGGAGTGAGACTTGTCTTTCTTTATTATTTTATTTTTATTTTTTATGTGAATAAGTGTATTGCCTGCTTGTGTATTAGTGCAATGCCTGTGGAGGTCAGAAGAGGGCATCAGATCCCCTGGAACTGGAGTTACTGTTGGTTGTTAGCTGCCATGTGGGTGCTGGCTCCTCTGCAAGAGCAGTCAGTGCTAACTGTGCTGTGCTTCAGTTTTGACTTGTCTGGCCCTGCCCTGCCCTGCCCTGCCCTGCCCTGCCCTGTCTTTTTTTTTTTTTTTTTTAATGTGTTTGGGGGTACTGTTTGCAATGGAGTTAAGGATGGTTCACAGCCTCCATGTGGGTGCTGGGAATCGAAGCTGGCTCCTCTGCAAGAGCAGTCAGTGCACTTAACTGCTGAGCCATTTCTCAAGCCCCTTATTTTTAAAAAATGTTTTCTTGTGTTTATTTAAGGTATATAACATGATGTTATGAGATTCATACATACATATACATATAGTAAAATGGTTATATAGTGGGACAAATTAGCGTGTCTGTCATCTCCCAAACTGTTTTCCTTGGATGTAATGAAATACCTGAAGCTGGGCTGCTTCTAAAAAAAAAGAGGTTTATTTGCTCATGTTTGCTGATTGAAGTGTGAACAGCATGGGCTGGCTCTGTGAGGGTCCCCTGGCCCTATCGTGTTTCAACTCATGCCATCATGACTGGACTATGTGCAGTGGGGAGAGGCCACATGGAAAGATGAAAGACAGTGATGGGAAAGGCTCTTTCAGCTGAGGACTGACTGGGGTTTCAAGAGCTACATTAATCTCTTCTGTGGCAGCACCCTCAGTGACCTTCTGACAAGCCTCACCTTTAAAAAATTTTTTTTTAATTTTTTTTTTTAATTTGTGTATGAGTGTTTTGCCTGCATGTATGTAAGTGCACCATGTGTGTACAATGCCCATGGAGCCACAAGAGGGCATTGGAGTTGAGGGCATCAAAGTTAAGAGGGCATCCCTGGAACTGGAGTTAAGGACAGTTGTTAGCTGCCATGTGGGTGCTGGGAACCAAACCCTGGTCCTCTGCAAGAGCAGCCAGTGCTCTTAACCGCTGAACCATGTCTCTGGCCCCTAAGCCTCACCTCTTAAAGATTCCACCACCTTTTAACGTCAGCTTGTAGGGACCAAGCTTCCCTCACATGACTCTTTGAGGACAAAGTGCATCCACATTCAAGCCGTAGCAGTTGCCCCTTCTTTCTCCGGCCATAGCAAGAGCAGCTGTAACCCTGTTTAGCAAAGCCTTGTACACAGTGTAGTTATCCAATAAAGATGTCATACTTACACCATCTTCCTGTGGGTTACTAGTTTTAGCTACTTTGTATTCTTTGACTTCTACCCCATTTCCCACCTCAACCCCCACCCTGGTAACTACTTTTGTTCTCTAGCTGTGTATTTTGCTTTTAAAAAAAAAAAGATTCTACATTTGAGTGAGATATTTTTCTTCTGTCTGGCTTATTTCACTTCACATAATGTCCTCTGGTCCATCCATGTTCTGACCCAAGGTGGAATCTCCTGCTTTAAGACTGAATAATATTCTGCTGTGTCTTAGGCATCACATTTTCTTTATCCTTCATCAGGTGCTGGCTGCAGTGGCAGGTGCTGCAGTGGGGGTATAGATACTTGCCCCCCCAGGTGATTTCATTTCTTTGGGGTATACACCTAGGAGAGATTGCTGGGTCTATGCTCATTCTATTTTTGGTTTTTTGAGACAAGGTCTCCCTGTAGCCCCAGCTGGCCTGGAACTTATTATGTAGACCAGGCTGACTTGGATCTCCCAGAGATCTACCTGCCTCTGCCTCCCAAATGTGGGATTAAAGGTGCACCACCACACCTGGCTGTTACTCTGTTTTGGGTTTTGTGGTTTCCATAATGGCTTCAGTAGTCATTCCCACCAGCACTGTGCCAGGGTTCTCCCCTCACACCCTCACCTACACTTCCAATAATTTGGTTTCCATGGCTTCCTTCCTAAGGGCTGTGAGGCAGGATCTCAGGGTGTTTGGATTTGCATTTTCCTGATAATTAGTGGTGCTGAGCACCTGATCATGTTGCTTGGCTATTTTGGTCAATTTTGGTGAAGTGTCTCTATAAGTCTTTGCCCACTTTTTGATTTGAGTTGCATTCTCTCTCTCTCTCCTCTCTCTCTCTCTCTCTCTCTCTCTCCCTCCCCCCCTTTTAAATCTTGAACATTAATCCTTTAATCAGATATATGATTTACAAATATTTCTTTGAATTTGTACACTGCCTTTTCATTTTTAAAATTCTTTCCTTTTCTGTACCGAAGCTTTAGTTTGCTGTAGTCTTACCTGTTATCATCTTTTTATTGCTCTTGTGGCCTGATATTTTGTTGTGATGTCCAAAAAATCATTTTCCAATGCCAGTGGTTTCTTCCAGGAGTTTTATAGCTTCTGATCTTACATTTAGAATTGGTTCTTATTGAAAATATACTTTGAGGTGGTTTTTATATATAGAATAAGAAAAGGGTCAATTTTATTCTATATATAGAAATGCAGGTTTCTGGACACCATTTATTGAAGAAATTATATTTCTCTGTCATGTCCTCTTGATGCCATTGTCAAAAATGAGTTGACTGTGTGTGTTTGGATTTCTGGTCCATAGGTCTCTGTGTCTGTTTCTGTGTCAGTATCACACTGATTACATTACTGTAGCTTTGTAATGTAATTTCATATCATGAAGTGTGCTATCTTCATTTTTTTCCCTCAAAATTGCCCTAGCTATTTGGAATATTTTGTGGTTTCATACAAATTTTAGATTTTCTTCTTATTTCTGTAAAGAATGTTATTGCAATTGTGATGGGAGTTGCATGGAATCTCTATATTACTTTAGGTAGTTAAGGACATTTAATCAATGTCAAGTCTTATAATTCATGGAGTATAGACTATCATGCATTTGTGTCCTCCTAGATTTCTTCCATCTGTATTTTGTAGTTCTCAGTATTAAATTTATTCATGTTGTTGTTTTACTATCATAAATGAGATTATTTTCTTGATTTCTTTCAGGTAGATCATAGAAATGCATAGAAATGTCATGGATTTTGGTATAAGTTGATTCTGTATCCTGCAGCTATACTGAATCTATTCTTTAGGTGTAAGAGCCTGTTGGTGAAATCCTGGGTCTGTGGGTACAGAATCATGTCATCTGCAGATAGAGGTGGCTGAACTTTCAAATATAAATGCCTGTTTCTTTTTCTTGTCTGGTTGCTTTTGCCGGTACTAAGGGGGCTGGAGGTGGTTAGAGTAGCACCTTGCCTTCTGCCAGATCTTACCGGAAAACTCTCCATATGGATTATATTATATCTCAATTATATTATGTTGAGTTTTCATAGATGACTCTTGTTCCCACTCCCAGGACTATCCTGAGGAGTCAGTGAACTTGTCTCTGTAAAGTCCTTGGCACTAGACCTGGCACCTCTCAGGTGCCGGGAACCTGTTCATTACAGCGGAAGCATGTCAGGTTGTTACAGAAGATAGAGGAAAATAGGAAACCCTGAGACACTGCCTTTGCATTTGCCTATGTCAGCTGATTCTGTCCAGAACCCAACAAGCTCAGTGTCTTCATGACACACAGGTTGGTTTTCCCGTCATGTAAAGTCAAAATGGAGTGAATGCTCAGCTCCCGTGGTGGGTGCTAAGAGACCAAGTTCCTTCTCTTCTGGGGTCTGCAGGAAGCAGCTGGCAGGTCAAGTCAGAATGTGCCGCTGTCCCTTCTCTTGTACAAAGCACACAGCCTTCCTGCCGGACAGGTGGGGACGTGCAGTCTGGCCGTGGGCCTAAGAAGAGAAAAGATGCTCTCATCTCCGCCTCTGAGACTCACAGTCCCTGTTGCCCGCCTCCCTTCCCCTGCCACCTGCGTCATCTGGGGCATATTCCTGAGCAGTTTGTGTTCCGATAACTGTTCTTTAAATCACTCAGTGTTTGAACTTAACACTTTCATCAATGAAAGGTAACTTTATAACAACTGAAAGTAGAAAGCAGACTCACCTCTGTAAACAGATACAAGCATAGCTGCTACAGTGTTCAGATGCCTGCAGAGGTCCTGGTCTGCTTAAGGGGATTCATAGTCCTCTTTAGGCAGTGGATCCAGTCCTAGACCCCCAGGGCATGCCTGAGATTTCACAATACCAAACCCCAAAGGCATGCATATATATGATAGCTCTTTTCCTAAGTTAGGTACAGTTAGAGACCAAGAACAGTGACCAATGATGTAGTAGTAATAGTGCTCTGTACTAGAAGTGTGAGCTTGAGGCCACTATCCAGTAAAGCAGGACTACTAGAGCACAGGGCCTGTGATTTCTCAACAGTTCTTCTGATAACCAGGACTCAGTTGGTATGCTTGGTTCACAGGGCAGCAATCTGGCCACCTGGAAGTGTTGGGATTCCCATTGTGGGCAGGAGGAAAATGGGGCCCAGGGAAGTAGAAGTCCTCATTTCCTCTTTCCCTCCCTCCCTCCATCATTGCCTCACTTGGGCTCCTGAGAAGATAGGACTGTCGCTGTCCCCCTGGCTACCAGCTGTTTAGGCTGCCAGGAGCACATGTGGAACCACAGTGTGAGTGGGTGTTTTCCATGCTAGTCCTGAGAAGGGAGGAAGAGCAGATGGTGATAACAGAGTATAGGGAGGGAGCTAACAATGACGTGGCTAACTAGGCCTTTTCCTCAGAAGAGCTCTCTCAGGGGGTCTTTGCTGGGCTGGTTTGGGAGCTTGTGGCTTGCTCTCCTTCAAGCTACCAGGCTCTGGGGATCTCTGAGCAGTTACTTGATACTGAGCAATGGTTTGCTTGCCTGGTCCATTATATACCTGCCTGTCCTGATGGAGAGCACAGCCTGAGAACATAGCCATGTCCACTTGGTTGTAGTGGGACCTGGTGCTGGGCTTGGGCTCTGCACCTGCTGGATCTCTGTCCATGTGGAAGGAAAAGAGAGGGAAAACTAGCTGACAAGATTCCCATCATATAGCTCTGAACCCCAGAGGTCCCCACCATGTGACAGAGGCACCCACCTTCTCTCAGACTGTACACTAAAGAGGGACAGGGGCCCCACTCCTGTCTTGATAGACCTCATCAGGCATACTCCACCCTGTACCCCCAATCCACAAGCTCCCCTGAAATGGCATGTCAGCCCCCAGAATCTGGATAAGGGAGGTCAGGAAGAAGACCCCTACTTTCCATCTTCACCCCAGCCTGAGGGTTGAGCTTCATTGTAACAGGAGGAAGCAGAAGCTCAGAGAAGTTAAGGGCCTGATCTGGAGTCACACAGCTGGAACGTCTCAGAGCCGGGCCCTAACTCAATATTTTCTGAATCACCAAGGAACTGATGCTTTTCGCTAGATTGCTTAGCTGTGGAAATCCTCGTTGCTGGTCTTGGAGTTTAGCAGCGGTGTTCTCTAGTAAATTGGCAGTCCTCCGCAATCGCCTGAGGACTGTGCTACCCCTGGAGGGTCTGCTTCAGTTGGCCTGGGAATCTGCACTTTTTATAGTTGTCGACAAAGTTTCTTGGCATTGGGCAGGCTGGGGAACCCTCCACAAGGTGTGGGACGGGATACCACCAGTCTTAATGCAATTGACCTCAAAAGCAGAGTGGAGGGTGTAGAAAATCCTCCAAAGATGTACCGAGTCTCCACAGGTGAGAAAACCGAGACTTGGGGTGTTGAGTGGTAAGTCGGAGGCCACAGAAGCACAGCTTTTCCTCTGGACAGTCTGGATTTAGGATCCCTGCAGCCGTGTTGCGGTGAGCTCATCATTCCATGACCATTGGCGCTGGCTGCCTTTACCCAGCTGTGGGCTGGTGAAGCATCTGAGCAGATAAAGAAAGGTGCACTGGGCTGAGTGCTGTTCAGCAAATGTCATGTGTTAAAATGCACTTGGAGGGAGGCCAGCTGTGGGCTGCTGCTCAGCTAACCCGGGGAGCATCAGTATGCTATATGCTAGGGATCTGCTCAATTGGGTGCTCTTAACAACCTCATCTTATAGATGAAGAAATTGAGGCCCAAGTCACTTGGCCCAGGTGACAAAGTCAGCAAGGGGCAGAGCTGAGATTCTCCCCCAGGCAGCCTGAAGCAGCCCATGGTAAGCAAAAGCACCCATAGTGCCCTGCGGGAGGCACTTGCAAATGCCTCGCTGTGTTAGGTGCTCAGACCCCTCAGTGACAGGTTGTGACTCTTGACTCCTCTGTGTTTCTGGAAGGTGGGGAGGGAGGCTGCAGGGTGAGTTAGCAATGCCATCCATCAGCACACCTGAGCAGCTGGTGAGACACAGTGCCACCTCTGTCAAGGTCCCGTCATACCCCAGCCTTACAGGTGGGCTGAGGAGCCTTACTGCTATTTCTCCAGGTGAGATTGCTGGGTAGAGTTGCCTCTCCAGGTCCTGGGGGAATACCTGCCAGTCCTTCATTTGGAGTAGGGGGACCAAGTTTCTGGAAGTAGATTCGTCCAGTCTAGATTCATCAAGCAGGTGGCAGCTGCTAGCTCTGGTCTTCTTCAGCTCAGCGTCAGCTACAAAATTGGCTCATACTTGAGGCCAGCTGTTTTTTCAGAACTGAGTTAACCCTGAGTCGAGGAGGACATGAGAAGATTTGCCACCATCCCTCCCTGGGCCATAGTGCATATCAGTCACTTGCCTGCCCACACTCCCCTGAATATGACAAGCCAGCCAGGACTCTGGGCTGCCAGACCTACCAGGGACCTGAGCAGGAGGCTTGGGGAGACAAAGGTGGGCAGAGTGGAGGCTGGAGAGAACCAGGGCTTCATAGTCTCCTGGACCTGGGGTGCTCCTGTCTACTAGCTGTGTTGGGCCCTCACACCATTCTCTGAGCCTGATTAATGGGCTGCCAGCAAGCTGCTTGCAGAGTGTAGAAGTTGGCAGAGCCCTAGGCTCCTGTGGTTCCAAGTTCAATGTCAGGGCTGTCATCTTCTGTCCATATTACAAAGCTTCCTGACAGACTTGACCCTCTTACATGGATGCTGCAAACCAGTGCAGCTTGGGTTTATTAATAAAGGTAATTAATGTAAATGCCACCATTTCTGTGTAAGACTTGTGATGGCTAATCTTGGTTGTCAATTTGACACCCTTAGGAAAGAGGGCGCTTCAATTGTGGCCAGTGGGCATGTCTGTGGGGCATTTTCTCCATTACTAATTGCTGCAAGAGGGCCCTGCACACTGGACAGTGCCTTCCTGGGCAGGTGGGCCTGTGCTGCATAAGGTAGCTGAGGGAGCCAGGAGCATTCTTCTGTGATCTCTGCTTCAGTGCCTGCCCTGAATTCCCTCGGTGATGAACTGTGACCCGGATGTGAAGATGAACTAAACCCTTTCCTCCCCGAGTTGCTTTTGGCAGTGTTTTACTGCAGCAACAGAAAACCAAATTAGGAGAAGACTAGTTCACATGAAAGTTTGAATTTCTCACACTTGTGGGGAAGTGGGCATTGCCAGCCACTGGGCACATAGGCAGCTCTCAGTTGAGACTGACTGAGGAGGAGCCTGAGTTTCCCAGCTCCCACCACGCCCTGTATCCCCACACCCACCTGCTCCGTTGCTTAAGAGACTTGCACCCCAGTTCCTAATGGACCAGTTAACAGGAATGATGGAATCTGAGCAGAAAGAGACCACAGACAGAGGCAGGGCTAGGCAGAGCCTTAGGACTCTGAAAGTGAGCTATAGTGGCTGGGTACAGAGGCCTGGGGCCAAGACAGCAAGGCAAGGGGCCTCAGCCTCCGCTGCTGTGTGTGCTGACTTTTGATGTTCTTTACTGCCAGTCCTCTGGAGAGGGGAAGGAACCAGAGATGTCTTACATAGTGAGTTCCAAGTCAGCGTGGGCTAGAGTGAGACCCTGTCTCAAAAAAACAAACAAAAACCTCCCACAAACCCCCAACCTGCTGGACAAGTGCAGAGATCACAGCACTTGAGAGGGTCAGCAGTTCAAGATTATCTTGGGTTATACAGCAAGTTCCAGGCTAGCCTGGGCTACATGAGACCCTGTCTCAAAAACCAAAACCAAACAAACAAAAACCACCCACAACCCCCCAACCTGCTGGACAAGGGCAGAGATCACAGCACTTGAGAGGGTCAGCAGTTCAAGATTATCTTGGGTTATACAGCAAGTTCCAGGCTAGCCTGGGCTACATGAGACCCTGTCTCAAAAACCAAAACCAAACAAACAAAAACCCAGAGTTACAGTGTCCTAATGGGCTGGAGAATATTTGTTGGGAGACCACTGGCTTTGGATCCCATATGGAGATGGGGATTGGACATTACCTTGGCCTCTGGGTTTTAAGCTTCCCCCACTGAGAGTGAGAGTGATGAGCAGGAACCCTGGATCCCAGAGCGGGGACATGCTCCAGCTCCACCGTCTGGTTGGTGGGGGCTGATCTTGCCAGCCCTCTGCCTGCCTGCCTGCCTTCAGCTTCCTTGATGGGAGATAGAAGCTTATTCTCTCGGGGTCACTAAAATTCCGTCCTGGGCTCCTTACGGTAGTGCCTTCTGATCTCCCTAAGTAAGTGTTACACATGCCAGAGTCAGACTTGCTTTGCCCTCACTGAAGAGAGAAAATTTCTGAGGTGTCATTTTTAACCCTTGACTGCCATGTGGATGCTCACCCACTAGGGCTCCTGACCTTTTTTGCTAGCTGCCTAGGATGTTCCTGTGATGCACAAGGCCACTATGGGGCTGACCGCCCTGAGTGGGGCAGGCAAGGGGCAGGTGTCCCAGGTTACAGCACCACCCACCACCTCCCCTCAGTACTATTTCCCAGAGTACTAGGACAACACCATGGATGGGGCCAGAGACACCAGTTTCCAGGAGGGCAGTAGTGGGAGGGGAGCGTGTCAACCTGCCCCCATGCCTCTGGTTCCAAAGGGACCACATTCTGTGCGCTTCCTCTCTGACACCCCACACATCTCTGTGGGTGGCTTGGCTAAAAATTCCATGCAAAGCAAATTTGAGATGACTTCAATCCTGGTCAACCCTGTTGGCTTGTTTGCTCATTCATGCAGTGACAGCTGCCTATTGATCACTGACCATGTGCCACCAGCTGTGCAGAGGCTGGGGCATAAAGTTGACCTCACGATACTTACATTCCAAATGGGAATTCATGACTGAAAGTTTTCTAGCAGAATGCCCAGAGAACTCTAGGGATGTTTGGACCTAAGTTTGTTCAGGATTCTAGAAGGTTCTATCATGATCCTCATCCTGAGACCATAATGGTGAGCAAAACTGGTTTAGTGCTGGAGTGAGGCATCCAGGCTGGACCAGAGGCTGAAGCAGGTATGAGTTGTCAACACACTGACCTGACTAGAGGCTGTGTGGGGAGGCAGAGCCCTGGGACCTGGGCAGGAGCATACCCTTGGTTCTTCACATAGCCAGAACCTACTCTCCACAGGCAGTGGCTTCTGAAGGCAGGTGCCAGCACAGGCTGAACTACAGTGCCAGCCAAGGCCACTGGGCAGCAGTTGGCTCTGGCAGCAGCCAGTCTAACTGCCAAGACCTCTCTTTGATTCACATTTTCCACATTGAGGATTGTTTTGAAAATGATGGCCTTCAATTCATCAAATGTCCCTTATTAAATTGTAAGTCAGTTCAGCCAATTAACAAAAACACAATAGGCGGGTGACTCAGTGCGTGGCATCTTGGCAGGAAGGAACCTAAGTACTCAAGCCAGAGAGGACCTGGCCTGGTGAGCTGGTCCCAGGGCAGGCAGCTTGTCACTACTGTGAGGCACTAGGCTGGGAGCATGCCCAGGGCACTGCTGAGCATTCAGCTAAGCCCAGGGTAGGTAGACTGGAACCTGATTCAGGAGAAGCAGAGTCCAGCTAGAAAGGTGAGGTTTGTTCACATGGGCTTAGAGGAGTCAAGGCCATGTGTGCGCTGTAGAGGAGTCAAGGCCATGTGTGCGCTGTGTTTGACCAGAAGAGAAGCAAGGGGCAGATTGTATAAGTCAGGCAGTCCGTCAGGGGCCTTCCTGGAGGACAGGCACCTGGGAGATGAGTGGGAGTTGGGGTCATTGGAGGGGAAGGATGACACTGTAGCGGAGAGTCTCTGTCCAATGAGAAATTGGGAGATGTGGATGACAGTGAGGGATACAAAGGACAGCTGGGGTGGATCTACACATGCTGCTTCAGACAGTGGGAGCCATAGTGGGTTCTTGAGCAGAAGTCATTCTGAGGAACGTGGGGGAACAAGTGCATGTGCAATCTCCCTAGGCAAGGAGGAGATGAAGGCCCATTTGCGTGGGTGAGCACAGTTCCCAAAGGTGGTGGATGCTTTGTTCTCCTGTCTAGGATGACTGCCTCTTGCTTAGCCTTGTTCATGGAGGCAGGGCAGAGACTGAATTCTAGCTTGTCTCTTTATCCTCACACCTCACTACTCCACTTACCAATGGAAAAAGCATTCTACCCCGAGGGCATCAGGAGAGTGAGGTGCTGTATATATGAAGTACCAGAAGTGCTGGATGAGTGTCCCAAGGGCCTGAGAGCCCCCAGCAGGAATGCCCAACAGGAATGTCCCAGCGGGGAAATGTAAAAGCTTTTTAGAAAAAATAATGTTGGGACCCCAAGGCCACAAGTAGACTTTAGGGACATGTTGGTGTATGTTGGAGTTCATTAAAACAATGCGTGCAGTAGGATTCTTACATTGGGTTGTTGCTAGTGAGGGATGTGGCAATGGACTTGATTGGAGTCCTTGGAGTGGTCCAGGTCACTTCCACTTCCATCAGTGGAAGCATCAATATTTCTGCTCCAGCAATGTTAAGATGATGCTCATTCATGTTACTTCCTTGTAGAGACTCTGAAATGGAGACTTCTCCCTCTGAGTCTGGAACTCTCAGGCAGTCTTACGTGCAGGAGAAAATGCTTACAGCCTGGACTCTACCTCTTCCTGGCTGTGGTAACTTGGGAAGGATGAATCCTTCGGTGCTGTTTTCTCATCTGTAGCAGTGGGCTCATCATGGTGCTCCTTTCATTGTGATGCTCCTTTCTCCAAGCATTATTGAATAAGGACAAAACAGGATAGCACACAGAAACTGCCAGTTAGGGTTCTGCAACTGCTGCGTGCCCCTCCTCCAGCATCTCCTGTCCCCTAGGACCTATGACAGCCCCTCTTGCACAGGACACTATTCCTTCCATAGTAGTTTCTAGATGGGAATAGTAGAATCTGGATCTCTTGTCTGCAATCTGCCTTACCTGCTGGGCCACTCCCCCTCAGTCGTTGGGTCATTCAATGGCACACTCACTCAGATTCACTTATGAATGACCCTGCTAGTCTAAGGTTTCAGCAGTATGACCAAGCATCCAGATACGTTCATTATTACCAGTTTCTTTGAGGGTTCAGAAGGAAAGATTCGGGTACCCATGATATCGGGGTCTCCCTGAGTGGCTGCCCAAGAGGCTGAGAAGAGGCCCAGGAGAAGGCCCTGAGGTGAGGCAGAGCAGTACCTGTAGGATAGCCAAGGGAGTATATGGGCTGGAGGAGTCTGTTGGGCTGGGCAGTGAGACCTTGGAGGACATAGTAAAGAAGTTGTTTGTCCTTCGTCCTAAGAAGCCTTGGGCCCTTGTGTTGTGAGCAAACCCTCAGGCGAAATTCACTCCGGATCAGAAGGGAGGAGGGAACTGGAGGTCAGGCAGAATCCTGGAAGAAAGGGCTGACAGAAGTCACAGGTGCAGGCCTGGATGTCCCAGGAACTCAGTGGAGTGGGCTGGAGGCAAGTTAGCTGAGTATCCTGGGGTCACAGTGTGTGATGATGCCAACCCAGCCCAGAAGCCAGAACGGCTGCCCACACTGGCACTGCCATGTACACGCTGTCCCTACTGTCCAAAGACAAGCCTAGTAGCGTGCTGAAGATCCCAAGGCTCCTGCAGGCAAGTTTGGTTCAAAGCCCTAACTTGCATGATCTTCAGGTGCCAGGGCACCCCTCTGTGGGTCTAAAGCCCTCTAGATGGCAGTGATCCAGGCAGAAGCTTTGTAGGCAGCCTCAGGCCCTACCCCAGGACCCTCTCCTGATTTTGGAGCCTCTGGTGGTCTAGTTAGGGTACTCAGTCTAGACTCCTCCCCTTATAGCTTCCTGGGACCCCGAGGCTGGGAGGCAGTGGGTGGCCCACATAGAGGGCTATGCACTGTCACCTCCACCAAGTCTTCTAGTCATCACACCAGAGAAGCAGCTCATGATTGGCACCTGGGCAGACCCTAAGTGCCCCTTTGTGTCCCCCATCCCCTCATCCTCCTGGTCCTTAGGTCACAGTGGGGCCGGTCCCTATAAATACCAGTCCACTTACATGTGCATTTTTCCTCTATGATTTTCCTGTTTTGATGAGACACTGCCCTTGGCCACACAGGTTCCCAAGGGGACTGCAGTCCTGAGGCCCAACCCTAGCCAGTCATTCAGGAATTCTGCTTCCTGGCACCCCACACCCAGCACATTCCGCAGGGGCCAGCACCTCCTGCTCTGCATGAATGGGGTGGGCCTCCCCCATTCCCACGGTCCCAAGGCCACATCCTTATCACCCTCCCCAGCTGACTGAAAAAGGCCACATTCCAGGGCAAAATTAGGCTCGCCCTCCCTTGCTGTTTTCCTCTTGTTTCAGGCAGGAGGGTTTACTAGAGTTTGTGGCTTGGTGCTAGAGCCCTCTGCATGGGGACCTGGCTGGCTAACTGCCTGCAGGGAAAGGCGAAGACAGTGTGATGCCTGCCGAGCCATGTCCCTCTCATCTGTCGCTTCACCTGTTGGTTCATTTGAAGGATGCACAGAGCTCCTGATGCGTGCCAGGCACTGGCATACAAGCAGTGGGCACTACAAGATAGATTACAGGTAGCAGCCTTGGCCTGGGAAGGGTGGCTGCTCTCATTGGCTCCCTAGTGTGGGTTAAACTGAGGTTTGAAGCCTGGTTGTAGGTTTGTTGTGCTGCTGGTCACCTCTCTGCCACCTCTGAGGGATTGCTTTATGGTGATCTTTCAAGGTAGTTTTTTTTTGTTTTGTTTTTGTATAATGCTGGAGTGGAACCCAGGACCTCAAGCACACTAGACAAACATTCTGTTAATGAGTCACATCTCCAGCCCTGGGAGTGGGGGAATCACTTTAAGAGCCCACCTTTCTTCAAGGTTCCCAAAGACCCAGCAGCCCTCATTCCCTCCCACCCCCAGTGCCCCTGGGGCTGAGCAGGCCTAGATTTCAGCCCTCGCAGTAAGCCTTAATCAGGTACCCTTGATCTGGGGACAGTGCACTTGGTTGTGTATGGTGGCCTTGCCAAGGTGACAGCATGGCCAATACATGGTAGCTTTGGGGTTTGGAATCCAGGTCTCTAATACCAGATATTGAAGCAGGTACACTGGGGTCCTGGGGTGTCTGTTGGCTGGTGATTGGCTTCTTTTCAACCTGCTATATTCTTGGCCCATAGCTGTACTGGGCCCATAGGCCTTTCTTTAATCACACAACTCCTCTAGGGTCATTTGTTGAAAGTGTTTGTCCTGAATCATTACAAGCTTTCACCCATACCTTGTCATCCATTTAACAAGTCCATATACCAGCACACCTGTTCATTACTTATCCTTACTTTCAACAAATAGTGTTTATTCAGCACCAGGCTCATGCCAGAATCAGAGGTGAATACAGCATGTCTCCAACCCTAGGTAGCTCAGTTCTTGAGGCAGTGGGCTCTGTTTGCTGATGGGAGAGTCACACAGTGGTGTTGGCAGGATGGGGCTGGCAACCTTTGAAGAACTGATGATGGTGAAGCCAAGCGTGGGCTGAGGGTGTAGCTCAGCAATGGAGGGTGCCTTCGTATGTGTGAGGCCCTGGGTCCCATCCCATCATCCTGTGTCCCAAAGAAAAAGCCTGCAACAGAACACCTGGTTCTGCTCCCTCACAACTGTTAGTTCCTTGGGCCTTCACATCATGTTAAACAGGTGAAAACACACAGGGAAACTGAGGCACACCAAGGGCAGCTGACTTGCCCTAGGTTGAACATGTGCTTGTGGTAGCTGGGATCTGACCTTAGTCATTCTGTCTCTGTCTGTGCTGATAGCTTTGCACCATTTTACAAGTTTGTCCTTTCAACTGTGCAAGAAATAGGGTGTGTGTGGCAGAACCCAGGCCAGTGGGCACCTGAGAAGAAGCTACCTCTGGGCTGGTGCCAAGCGAGGGTCCTGGGGTCAGGGCAAAAAGAAGGACTGGTCATTTCAGAACGAGAGATTACAGCAATCTTGGGGGAAGAGAGAAGAGTCCATGGCATTAGCCATTCTGGGACCCAGAGTTCCAAAGTATCTGGTCTGGTCAGTGCTGTGAGGAAGGAAGAGCCGGGCCAGGGTGGACACAGGTGAGCCAAATCTGCTGAACTCCAGCTCTGTCACTGAGCACTGGGGTCACTCTAGGTAACAGTCATCAGGCACTCGCCTCTCTGCCTCAAGTCCACCATGGAGAGCAAGACAGAAACCTTCCCCAGCACCTGCTCTCCATCCAGCTTGCTAACCTCATCTTGTCCCTATGCCCTGGCCACAGTGGCTGTGACTACTGTCACACAAGGTAACACTACCACCTCAGAACCCTGTTGAGCACTGGCCATCTCCTCTAATGAGAATGCTTTTCTGGGGAGCTTGGTGGCCCACCGGGAGCTCTCCATCCTGCTCCATCAGCTCCGATATTCTTGTCACACTTCAGGGCAAACTACTCCTGTTCTCCTGTTTACTCATTATCTGTCCCCGCCATGGCAGGCCTGTTCTCAGACATCTGCCTTTCGCCTGGCTTGTTCACTTGTTGCCCCCACACCATCAGTGTATTTGTTGACTACATTAACAAACCTGTTTCTTTATCCTTAATATGGGGAGCATCAGGCTGACCCACAGAAGTTGATGCTGTGCTTTAGATATGGTTTGTCCCCATCAAAACTCCATTAAGGTTTAATTTCTCAGTGCTGTTGTGTTGGGAGGTACTCACCACCTGAAAACTCTGTAGTGGGTAATGCAGAATAAAGTAATGAAAGGAAAGAGGAAAAGCCATGAGATACAATGGACTGTTTTTCAGTAGAAGTATAAGCTACAGTTGATCTTGAGGTTCAGTTGGCCCACAACTGAACTTGTAAGTTCCTGCCAAGGACTTTTAAAGACAAAAAGGACAAGTATTCCAGTGAATAAATATAGCGAGAATGATGGGAAATTAATGGGATCACACTGTAGTAATAATTGCTTCAATTAAAATCTATTCATCAGGGCTGGAGAGATGGCTCAGTGATTAAAAGTACTGGCTGCTCTCACAGAGGACCCAGGTTTGATTCCTGGCACCCACATGGTGCCTAACAACTGTCCATAACTCCAGTTCCAGGGGGATCCAGCACCCTCTTCTGCTCTCCATGGGCATTGCACAACATAGATGCACTTACATACATGTAGGCAATACACTCTTACATATAGAAAATAAAAATAATAAAACAAAAAAATCCACAAATAGGAGACACTTGCTCACTCTCCAAGCATCTCCCCCAACTGTTTAGTGACTGCAGAGGGGAACATGGCAGCCCTGGAGTGGAGGATCTATGCAGATTTCCTGGCCCACTAATGGTGGCCACAGCCAGTGACAAGCCAGCATCACCTTTCTGGAGGCCATGCGCTTGTGGGCCGCTTCCTAGTTGCCGTTTGCGTCTGCCTAAACTCATATTGAAATTTGATGACCACTGTGGCCGCATAGAGAGGTGGGACCTTTGAGAGATGAGATGCTAAAATTGTTCCTGGGGAGTTCTCACTTGCTTTTGAGAAAGGGTTATAATAAAGCAAGGTTGCCCTGTGTTTGGTATATGTTCCACGTGCCTGCCTTCCTTCCACTTTGAAGTTGAAGCCTTGAGGCTGAGTGGTTTCTGGTGCAGCGCTCTTGGAGTCTTCCAGACTTAAGTGCATGAGCAGGTAAAACTTTTTACAAGTTACTTAGTCTTAGATATACTGTGAGAGCCACAGAATGAACACATACCCGACAAGCTCAGACAAACCCAGTGTGGGGATATTTCTACAAACTGACCAACAAATACCCTTCAGTCTCACCTTGGTCTTGAAAAACAAGGAAATGTTGGGATGGAGACAGCTCCATGGTGTGCCCTGCAATAGCCTGAGGAAGTTCTTTTCAGAGACTCCTCCACTTAGGCAAACCCAGGATTCCTGGCTTCACCACAGAGAAGAATTTCAAAATGAGCTGGGAAGCAGAGTTGGAGTTTATTAAATGAGATTTTAATATAAAATTTAAGCACAAATGTCAAGAGGAAGAGAGGTGCTTGAAAAGAAAGTAAGAAAACGCTGGAGGGCACAGGTGTGGGCTTTCTACGTGTCCCACTTTTTTGGTTTTTCTCACTGTATGTTTTTTTATTGAATTTTGGTACATTTCATACAGTACATCATCATCATATTTAGGCCTCCTCCCCTATATATGCCCCCACAGCCCTCCCACAAGATTTCATGCATTTTGTCATATTTGTTAAAGCCTATCAAGTTTGTGTCCCCATATGTCCCTCAATGTAAGTTCATCCACTGGAGCCTGTTCATCCTATCTAGCATCGCTTGCTAACTCTCCCTTACACAGCAGTGATCAGCTGCCAATAGCCCTTCAGCTATTGGGGCTTCTCTCCCATTTCCACAGTTGTATGCTGGGTTTTTTTTACTGGTTTGAGTTTGCATGGGTCTTGGGCATGCTGTCCCATTGTTGCAAGTTCATGTGAACAAGTTCCCAGAAGCCTGGAAAACTATTTCCTTGTGACCATCCACCACCGTTGGCTCTTACAGTCTTTCCGCTCCTGCTTCCACAGTGGTCCCTGAGCCCTGAGTGACAGAGGTTAATATAGGAGTCTTATCCAGGGACACGTACTCTGCAGCCTCTTATTCTCTACATTTTGGCCATTTGTGGCCTTCAGTGTTAATCGCTCTTTGTTGCTTGAGGACGCTTTGCTGATGAGAACTGAGAGATGCATTAGTGTTCTCTCTATCCCTGTTCTGTAAGCCTTAGATGTAGAAGTTCCATTGTAGATGTGTCACTTAGGACTGGGCATCTTACAGACACTTATTCTCTGTGTTTGACCAGTTTTGTGGAACTCTATAATAGTCTTCATCTGTTGCAAAAAAAAAAGCTTCTTTAATGAATGGTCACAGGTATATTTGTAAATATAAGGGTACACATTTAGCATATAGGAAGAAATTATGTTTGTCTAGGGATGTGACAGATGTAGGGTTTTCTCTAGGATTTGTGACCTCTCTAGTCATGTGTATTTGATTGTGTTTACGGTACTATGCATGAGTTCCCTCCCATTGAGTGAGCTTTAAGTTCAATTAGATAGCTGTTGATTACCCCCAAGATAAAAGTACTGCACTGATAGAGATGAGATAGTTTGCTGTGCCAGTCATTGTTGTGGTTATTAGGCTTTAAACCTGGGATGGATCACTGATTGATTTTTCTCCCTTAGCAGTTTACATAGTATCCTCTGAAACTTATGAGAGCTAGTCTTCAGGTAAGAGGCTTCTAGGTCAGTTCCAGATCCATCACTCCAAGTCCTGTGTCTGAAGTTCCCACTTCTTTGTCCTTATAATAGCCATATGTAGTATTTTGGTGGGTTTTAAAGGTATATCTACAAAGGGTTGCTAAGAATCCTAAGTGAAATCACAGGGTGGCCCCTGAGGAGCACCTAACAAGATTGTAATTGATAAGGTAAAGCTGTGGGTCACAGAAATGCAGGAAGGTAGATCTTTACTGTGAGAAAAATTAGTAATAGTTTTTATGAGATCCACAGAAAATGTCTGGGAGAAGAACAAGGCCCTACCCAAGGTCATTTGTTTCCTGGCCTTATGCCTGGTTCATTGCTGTTTTAATAAATATCTGTATACGATTTCTACCAATCATCTATTAATCATCTGTCTACTGCAGCAACCATCACAGCAAATGTTAATGTGCTAGAATTCTTTTTTAAATTTATTTTTTATTTTACATTATTGAGTGTTTTGCCTGCATGTAAGTGTACCACATGAGTGCAATGCCCACAGAGACCAGAAGAGAGCATCCGATCCCCTAGATCTGAAGTTATGTTGATGGTTGTTAACCTGGGAACCGAACCCAGGTCCTTTGCAAGAACAGCCAGTGTTCTTAACCACTGAGCTATCTCTCCAGCCCCTGTGCTGGGATTCTCAGCTGATGAGGAGCTTCAACAAGATTCCAGAATGAGGAACTCTTTTCCTTCCTGTATCTCCATAATCTTCCCTGTCTTTTTATCCTGCCTCAGAAAGATTGAGGACATGTCACAAACTGGAGGGGCCCCAACAACTTAGTGCACTGTGGTACTCCAGCGCATTAAAAGGACAGGAGTAAGGCTGGAGAGATGCTCAGGGGTTAAGAGCACTAGGCTGCTTTTGCAGAAGACCCAAGTTCAGTGCCCAGCACCCACATGGTGACTAACAACCATCTGTAACTCCAGTTCTAGGGGATCCAACACCCTCTTCTGACTTTTGTAGGCATTGCACACATGTGGTGCATTTATATACATGCAGGCAGAACACATACACATAAAATTAAAAAATGACAGCAAAAACAAAAAGGACAGGAGTAGAAAACCTGGTGAAATCCTGAGAAACTCTATAGCCTAGTTGGTAGGATCATGCCAAGGTTAATTTCTTAATTCCTTAGTTTTGAAAGTCCAATTATGAGACATTAACATCTTACTGGAGAAGCTAGAAAGAAGGTGGGGGGAATTTGTAGTCCTAGTCATGCAACCCTTCTGTGAGACAAAAATAGTCTAAAAGGGTACAGTGTCTGCCAAGAAAGATAAAGTACAGGAGAGGAAAATCTAAGTGGGGGGGCCTGATGGCACAGACTTATTTCAACTACTTGAGAGGTTGAGGCAGGAGAATCATAAGTTGAAGGCCTGCTTGGGCTATAGAGCAAGTTTAGAGCCATCCTGGGCTACTTAATGAGACCCTGTCTGAAGATAAAAAGTACATTGAAGGCTGGTGATCTATCACTATGGTAGAGTGCTTGCAGTGGGCCCTCTGGACCCGTGGGTTCCACACTCATAGTTTCAGAAAAACCTCAGGAAATACTCATTTTAAAAGTCTGTCCTGATGATGCATAGACTTTCCTTTCTTGTCCTTATTCACCAACCACTACAGTCTAACAAGTACTTACCCAGCATTGCATTGTCTTAGGTACTATAAGTCAGCTGCAGGTGATTTCAAATATACTGGAGGATGCTTGCCTTTCCTAGATCTTGTACCAGTCTATACAAGACATGAACATCTCTGGAGTTTCTGGGGAAGTCCTGGAACCAGGCCTCTGTGGATGCTGGGCGACGTCTGTACATGTTTAGCGAAAGGCTTAGTGGTGGTTAGGGAAGGGATGTTCTACAGCACACAGGCAGATTTTCCAACTGTCAAACTTGCTATGAAGAATTCTCCCCAGTAAGTCGGCTGACCTTGTTACCAGAGCTAGGGTCAGCAACTAACAGGCCAAGCCTGGCTGCCCTTTCAGTAGTCAAATTGAACACAAGATTTGTTCACTGTGGCCACCTTGGGAAAAAGGAACCAATAAGGAGGTTCAGTGACCCCCCCCCAGGTCTATCTTAGACACCTGACATGAGGTTTGGGTTTAAATAGAGGGCCAGAGGCATACATATCTAAGCAGTCCCAGTCAAGGCATGATACCCAAGTCATTGTGTCTGTTACAGTCTCTCCTGCAAGGTGGTTTTCCTTCTTCCAGCATGAGATTCCTGGGGGACAGTCCAGTTCCTTGGGCTCTCAGTATTCTGATAGCCACAGGAAGGTCACAAATGTCTCTTTGAACATCTTCATTCCTGCCAGGACAGTAGAGCCTTGACTTTTCCTAATGGGGGCCTCTCACTGGTGTCACTGATGCCAGGCTAGGAGAAAGGATTTGTCCTGTGAACCCTTGCCAGCCACTCCTGGGCACTGTCAGTGTTTGCCGAGCCTGTTTGCATCCACCAACTGATGCATACAGCATATTTTACTTAAGTGGATTCATTTTTAAAGCTTGAATGGATGAATTTTTAAAGGCAAACATTGACTTCATCCCCGGAAATGGAAAGCCGTCACCATCAGTGAATCCAACACATCCACAAGACACAGCAAGAAGAATGTTCTAGTCAAGGACTGTTGCTGGTAAAGGCTCTGTCCTGAAGCCTGCTCTTTTTTTTCACTAAAAAGTGAGATTATTGCAGTTGGAGGGAGCTCAATGGCAGAATGCTTACCTGACGTGTGCAGTCTTGGGTTCCATCCCAAGCACTGTAATAATGATAAATAATATTCTTATTTACACAACTAATACAAGATTTTTTTAAGACACATGTTCAGGGGCTGGGAAAATGGCTTAACAGATAAAAGCACTTGCTGCATGTGCATGAGGATATGAGTTCAAATCCCTGGCACCCATATGAAAATCTGGGCGTGGCTGCACCTATAACTCCAGCACTGGATGGGGATGCTTGGGAGGGCAGGCTAAGAGACAGGAGGATAGCTGGGGGTTTGCTGGCTGCCAGCCAATGAGAGACCTTATTCAAGGGAACAAGGTGAAAAGTGATAGCACAGGACACCCAGCGCCCTCCTCTGGCCTCAGTATTCCTCTATACACACACACACACACACACACACATTCCTCTATACACACACACACACACACACACACACACACACACGCACGCACGCACGCTCGCGCGCACACACACACGATAAATGTTCAAAAAAACTGGGGCTGGTGGTGTAGCACAGTGGTAAAGCACTTGCCTAGCATGCATGAGGTCTTGGGTGTCCTCCCCAGCACCTCTCCACCATAGTAAATTTTATTAGATGTTCGAAGGCCTACTGACACCAGCTGAAATTTTCTTTTAGGCTCATCAGGGAACAAGAGAGAAATGAGAAGGGAGTAAGTTCCTCAGCAGGTGGCTTGTGTTATCTGCTGCCCTTTCTGGTCTTTTCCATAATACCATCTTAGGTACAAGTACTTGCCAGCGCCATCTGCTTCTTCCTGGGGGACAGGAAAGCAAGGACTCCTGTTCATGGACACAGAGGTCTGCCCCATGGGGCTGAGGTGCTGTGGTCCCCATGTGGCCTGCTCTGCCTCTTCTAGGAATTCAAGGCCAGCATTTCTTGGAGGTCTGGGTCTGGAGCCACTTCCTCCCAGCTGTTCTTTTCTCCCACAATTTCTTAGCATTAGCCGGATGTGTGGTGGTCTTGGAAGTATTGGAATTACTTTCACATTGCATTAATGTTTCTGCTTAATTCTGAGACTAGGGCTTTGGCATGTCGAGCTAGTTCCATCTGTGTCACAGGTGTGTGTTACCATGCCTGTAATCCTGGCACTTGAGAGACTGAGACAGGAGGATCACACATTTGAGGCCAGCCTAGACTACCTAGTGAGACTGTCTTAGAAAACCAAAATGAACAAAAGAACATCAACTCTCAATACCACAGAGCTTCCCTGACCTTGTCTGTTTTGTTTTACTTTCTTTTCTTCTCGTTACAACTCATTGACTTTATTTCTCACTCCACTAATTATCAGACCCTAAGGTAGGGAAAGCACTCTTCCTGGAGTTAAAGTAAGAGCTGTGTTAACTGGACCTGGAGAGATGGGTCAGTGATTAAGAACCTGTACTGCTCTTGAAGAGGACCTGGGTTCTGTTCCCAGCACTCATGTGAGGCAGCTAACAACTAACTAAATGTCACTCTAGCTCCAGGGAATCTGATGCTCTGGGTACCTGCACTCAATTGTGCACATACACACATAATTAAAAAAAAAAAAAACTCCCTAAGCAAGGCCCATTTGTTCGGACTATCTACTACGTGCTAGGCACAGCACTGCACACTGCCTCATTTAATCCTGGTCACATTTGTACAGCAGAACACCAGGTTTCACTTGGTCCAGCTCACACAGCAGCTGAGGGTGGATTCCAACTGGTACTTTATCTTTTTTAAATTTATTTTTAAATGATTCTTTTTTTTTTTT
>NW_008353596.1:2924460-2929281 GCF_000622305.1 Nannospalax galili
AGCTGTCCTGGAACTCACTATGTAGACCAGGCTGGCCTTGAACTCACAGAGATCTGCCTGCCTCTGCCTCCAAAGTGCTGGGATTAAAGGTGTGTGCCACCATGCCCGGCTGAATGATTTTTTTTTACAATCAAGGTATGGCTCACCAGAAAGTACGTACACATGCAGCTCACTGGTGAGCACCCTGGTCAGAGGTGACAGCATGCCCAGCACCCGACAGGCTCCCTCATGACCCTAGTCAGCCCGAGAGGAGGCCATCTCCTGACTTCCTCACTGTGTTCATACTGAGTGTCCTGTGCATAGAATCACACAATCTTAGCTTTGGACTCTGTCCTTTGCATGCCAGATCTGTGGACATCAACCACGTGGTTGTGTGTCTCTGGAATTCATTCAAGCTTTTTTGTTGTTGTCATGATATCTGATACTCTTTATAGTACTCCAACTTTTTTAAAGTTTCATAGACTATCTTGGACACATAAAATCACCTAGAGATTAATGTATACCCAACTCGTTAAAAGCAACCCCCTTCCCACATGCCTCTGCCCATCTCTACCCAAGCCCAGCAGATCTGTTCCTGATTGATGTGTTCTGAATCCTTCCCAGGCCTGCCAGAGAATTTTGGCTCCCTAAGTCTTTTGGGGATGCGGAACATTACTGTGCTGTTGAGATCACGAGAGTTGGAGTAAAGTTGGGAAAGATAGGCTAGTTGGCAAGTGGCAGGGAAAGTTAGAGGGAGAAAAGCATGCAGGAGGGACCAGCAGCCTTGTGAAAGTGTCCTGGGGTGCCAGGGAGGCTCCCTGGCTCCTGTCTGGCCGTGGACTCATCAGGAACACAACCTGCTCCTCTCTGGCCTCATTTCCTGGCTCCAGCTCTTGGTCAAGACGGCCCCGCCAGGGACTCTGGAGTAAAACATCCTCCCTTGGAAATGCTCTGTGTCTCCAACCTCGTAATCGGAGGAAAGTGGGAGTACTCAGTCATAGGCAGGTACTGTGCTAAGCACTCTTGGGTACTAATATAGGAATGCCATCAGAACAGTCCAGGGACATGTACATTGTTTTACAACTTGAGAAACTGAGGCATAGGACAGTGAAGTAAATTCCTCAAGACCACAACTATCGAGTAGTGGAGCTAGGACTAGAACCCCATGAGGCCGGCTGCAGATGCACTGTGACCTGTGCTCCTGTGCTCTCTAGCCTATCTTCTCACAGCACATTCCCTGTAGAGCTCTTCCATACTCCAGCTCCGGGCCATGAGAACTGCCTTTGATGGCACCTGTTGGATCACCAGATCACCTGCCGGATCACCTGCTGAGGAGGAGCCTGCGGTAGTGAGCACTGATAGGGATGAATGCACAGACAAACAAGGAAGGCAGCAAGGCCCTTGAAGAGTGGTAGGAAGCCATCCTGGGAGGGCACAGGCACTGGCCTTGGCCCCAGGCTGTGGAGATCTGACAGTGAGGGTTTAGGCCTCATCTGTACTCAAAGGGTTCCTGGCAATGCCAACACTATTGACAGTTACCTTCCTTACTGAGGAAGTAGGGCCCTGAGAGCCCATTCCTTCCAGGGTCATTGGTGCTACATGGTCAGTAAGTGACATGCCACCAAACACTCTGGCTAGAAGGGGGTGCTGGGCCTCTCCGGTAGCACATCCAAGTTGAGCAAGGCCAAGGATATCTCATGGATTTGCTCATAAGGCCTCATCAGCCCCATGGATCTCTGTGGGGACACAATCAGAGCTGCTTGCTACTGTCCTGCAATTTTTCCCTTGGAGGTGCAAGAGCCGATAGCTGGCCTTGGCCATCTATAGCGATGTTGGCATCTCCATTCAAAGCCATTGCCTTCCCCAGCCCCTTTGCTTTCATGACACCCTTTTGGCCCTGGTTCCAACCCTAACCCATAAGGCAGCTCCTCAAGTGGAAGGTAGGTAGCAGGGCTGGACTTCCTTTCCTGTCCTCAGATCCCACCCCCTCTCAGTGAGGACCCAGCCTTCTGTGAGTGTTTACTGGGTGCCAGAGGCTCTGTGCACTCCAGTTAGTAATCTCACTTTTTTTGTCAAGATCACCTGAAAGGGAGAGATGTGATCCCCCTCATTTTTTTATGGAAGTAAACTGAGGCTCAGAGAGGTCTAGCCAGTTGCCTTAGTGTAGTCAGGACTTGAACCCAAAGCCTGGGTTGCCTCCATTGCCCTCAGTGCTGCTCTGCAGAGGAGAGAAGGCACATGCCAGCTCCCTGGTTGACCCAGTCATACTAGGGATGACCCTCATGGCAGCTGACAGCTGCCTTGTGCTTGCTTTGGGCTGGAACTGTGGTCTGTGCCTCATACTAGTTTCCGAGATTCATCCTCTCTCCAGTGAGGCAGACAGTGCCTTATACCCCCATTTTACAGACAAAATACCCTGAGGTTCAGAGAAGAGTCTATCCAAGTCACTCAGCCATGGTGTGCAGAGGTGGAGCCCTGGCTCTGACGATCCCTGGTGATTCAAAAGCCAGGTGCTGTGTCCAGGCAACAGAGTAGTATTCAGTGCTAAAAACAGTGAGCCATCAAGCTGAGAGACGATAGAGAGGACGGTGTAGTCACCACTGAGTGCAAGAAGCCAGCTGCAAAGGCTCCTGATCCACTGATTCCATGTGATGACATTCTGGAAAAGGCAAAGCCAGGGTGACATTGACAATCAGCAGCTGCCAGAGTGGTGGAGGAAGGATGGTTAGGAGCAGCACAGAGGATTTTTAAGGCAGTGCAAATACAGAATGCAGGCTTAACCCTGATGTCAAGCCTGGCCTGTGGGTGTTTCTGTGTCAGGCTAGCTCGTTGCCTATAGCAAGTGGCCTCTGTCTGGGGGTGCTGATGATGAGGGAGGTTATGGGTGTGTGGGAGCGAGCACATTGGAACTTACTACCTGCCACTCAGTTTTGCTATAACCCTAAAATTGCCTAAAGCATGGCCTGTTTTAGGAGCTGGTAATGTAGCTCAATGGAAGAATGTTGGTCTAGAATGTTCAAGGCCCCAAGTTTGATTCCCCAATAACCTCCAAAGTAATCTTTTAAAATGTTTTAAGAATTATTTTTATGCTGGAGGTGGTGGTCCTTGCTTTTAATCCCAGCACTCAGAAGGCAGAAGCAGGATCTCTGTGAGTTCAAGGCCAGCCTGGTCTACATAGCAAGTTCCAGACCAACTGGGGCTACAGGGAGAACCTATCTCAAAAAGACCAAAAAGAAGAAGAAAAAAATATTTTTATGTGTATGAATGTTTGCCTGCGTGTATGTATGCGCACCACATGTGTGCCTCGTGCCCTTGAAGGCCAGAAGAGGGCATTGGATCCCCTGGAACTGGAGTTACAGTTGTGAACTGCCATGTAGGTACCAGGAACCTAACGTGGGTCCTGTGCAAGAGCAGCCAGTGGTCTTATCCACTGAGCCATCTCTCCAGCCCCTGATAATCTATTTTTAAGAAGAACAGGCCCAAGTTGGGTTCATGCCTTGAATCCCAGCACTCGGGAAGCAGAGGCAGGCAAATCTTTATAAGACGGAAGCCAGCTTGGTCTCCATAGTGAATTCCAGACCAGCTGGGGCTACAGGGAGACCCTGTCTCAAAAAGAACAGGCTCATGATACACATGTTAGTACTGGAGCTGTTGGCAGCCTGTGCTCCTCTGGCACATACAGCAAGGCCGCATAGGATGGCATGGCTCACAGGGGAGGGGGCTTCCCTGGCTGGATTAGCTGAGGCCTGTCTTGGCCAACTCTCCTTCCAGGCCTGCTTTGTGGTGTTATTTGAAACCCAGTCCAGCAGTGTGCGCTACATGGGGGCTAGAGGGAGGCAGTGGGTACCTCAGGTGATGTCCTGGCATCACAGAGCTCTTCCAGGCTAAGGACTGACTGATCCCCTGTGGAGGAGGGAGATAATACTGTGCTCTGTGGTCCCCACTCCCCGGGACAGCATGTCCCAAGGAGGCTGGCCTCACTCCTGCCAGGGCATTGCAAAATTCAGGCTGAGTTAATGTCCTTTGGAAAAGTACATTTTGCTCAAGAGCCAAGTTAAACTGGAGCCTGGGCAGCTGGCATGCTGAAGTCGCAGGCATGACTCACCTATGGGAAGGGCAAGCTGAGCTAGAGGTGGGCTGCAAATGTTCCGTGATCCCAGGCAGTCTCTGTGCCAGGCCCTTTGGCCATCTCCAGGCCCTTTTGGGGGGCGGGGGTAACAACTCCTGTATGTAGACAGCAGGAACCAATGGCTTTGTCAGGGCTCAGATGAGCCTCACTGTTTAGAAAAAAATTGTTGTCTCCAAGGAGTCGTGGATAAAATGAATCACTGCAAAAATTAAATTTTCTTACTGACTTGCATTATTGGCTTAGAGATGGCTTGTCTCTGAGATGAGTCTTGGGTAGAAAAACACTCCAAAAGCCTGGAGATTAGGGGTATCTGGATGTCCTGGAAGAGTTGCAGCGGCTCTCCAGTCCTTGCTTGTGACTTTGAGATTTGGCATACCTTTCTGGACATCAGTTTCTTCCCTTTAAGGTGGGTTTGAGTGGGGCAGTGCATGTCTGTAATCCCAATACTAGGGAGGCTGAGGCAGGAGGATGGGGAGTTCAGGGCCAGCCTGGCTGCATAATGGAGGCAGTGGGAGCTGCATAGAGAGCTCTGCCTCAAAAACAAAAGTAAATAAACAAACAAATGTATGTATGTTTGCATGTCTGGGCTGAATCTACCTCAGTGAATTCCCAGAAGGTACAAATCATGTTCCTAGGCTCATGTTCTTGACAGACATTACTAATTTATCACACACACACACACACACACACACACACACACACACATACACACA
>NW_008353596.1:2929324-2941571 GCF_000622305.1 Nannospalax galili
CACACACACACACACACACACACACACACACACACACACACACACACACACTGGGTCAAGACTCAGCATCAGCAGCGGGGCCCCTAGAGCTGTAGACATGATCCCTTTGATGGAAATTCCTCTGGGCCACAGGGGGAGTCCCTGGGCTCAAAGTCCCCTTGAGCTTTGCAGCTTTCCTGTCTCTGCCCCCCAGCTGTCTGCAGTTCTACCCATTCTGGTACAACTGTGCTTCATTGTCAAGACTGAAGACCAAGTTCACAAGACAGTTGTCCTCAGGACAAATCTGACCCGTTGATTATTTGCTTGGCATATCTTTTATTTTAAAAAATAATAGCTGACAACCTTTTTAGATTGGTGATTTCATATAAGACTTTCACATCTCTGGGTTTCCCATATTTGACCACCCTGAGGCCCTTTACTCCAGCTATGAACCAAGCTGGGTTCTTTCCAGGGCCTCTCCAGTTGACTGCAAGGCCTGCCTGATCCACTGCTGCCATTTCCAGGACCTGCTGAACCTCATTCTACATTTTCTAATTTGAAGACATGTAAGGTCCAACTGGTTTGATGTTTCTAAACGGAAGGTTGCTTCCACTTAGTAATGCCACCTAGAATTGTCTCTAAGTTTCTATTTTCCCACGTTTTCCTCAGCGCCAGGACCAGGTATGGTGGGCGTGCTCAGAGAAAAGAATGTGTGAGGCTAGTTTTAAGTTTACCTTAAACCCCAGACTGCCCTTCCTGTATTAGCTTCCCTGCTGTCCCAGGAATCTGCCAGGAATGCTCTAGCTACATGCCTCTGCTGCCCCTGCTGCCTAGAATGCTTTTCCAAGATACCCAGTTGATTGCTATCTTGCTTAATTCTGGTCTGTCTTAGTATGGTTCCTTGTTAGATTAGTCTTATCAGACACCCCCATATCCTACCTAAAACAGGCCCCATGAGGTATTGGCCTCTTTTTCTCCAAATACTTAATCAGTGTTCATTCATTGAGTGTTGTCTTTCTCACCAAGGTATAAATGAAGCGGAGGCAGGAAGGTTGGGATACAGCACTGTTGTATTTCCGGCAGTAGACCAGTGCTTAGTCCATAGCAGCTACTCAATAACATAAAACCGTGGAGCAGGTGGAGAGGGAGGGTGGATGAGGTGTCCAGAGGGCACAACATGTGTAGAAAGACCCAAGCTGACACATAGCTGGGACATAGTGGGCCTTCCAGGAACATTGGTGGCACCATGGGGCAGGGAGACGGAGCCGGGGCTGGCCAGCCACCCAAAACTCCTGAGACAGCCTTACTGTCTTCATTTTCTCACTAGTAACCAACTTGTTAGGGGAAACTGTCAGTGCTAGGGGTCCCCACAGGAAACATCCTATAGCCAGGCCAGCCTACCCTGTGCCCCTTCACACAGGACTGTGAGAATTGTCCCCACTATAATGTGACAGGCAGACCTTGCTTTTTTTTATTTTTAAAAAATATTTTATTTATTATTTTTATTTTATATGTCTGAGTGTATTGCCTGCATGTGTGCAATGCCTGCAGAGGTCAGAAGAGGGTGGCAGATCCCCTAGAACTGGAGTTATAGACTGGAGTTGTAAGCTGCCATGTGGGTGCTGGCATTCAAACCCAGGTCTTCTGCAAGAACAGCCAGTTCTCTTAAATGCTGAGCCATCTCTCCAGCCCCTAGACCTTGCTTTCTAAAAAGCCTTTTTAAGGACTGATACAGATGGAGGTAGGCACACCATCTGGCCTCTGCAGACTAATGAGGCTGTTTGGCCCTAGTTCATTGACTGACTGGGCTTTGGAGACATGAGCCTTTGCAAGAACTGCCCCATGCCCACAGCTCCTCCCACCCTTTTCTCCAGCCTTAGTTTTGTGTGTCTTTCTAGAATCACAGTCTCCATCTCAGAGTTACTCTTTTGTCAGATTTTTCTGAGCCTTTGTTTTTTCTCTGTAAAAATAAAGACAAATCTAATTTTTATATCTTGAATTTCCACTCTGTTTTGAAGATCAGGCGAGGCTATACTAGGATGTAGGCTAAGTAAATGTCACCCTCTTTCTCTTGTTAAAACCTTCAATCTGCCCTTTTAGCCCAGACCTAGCCAGAACTTGACCTTGACTTGTTCCCAAGTTCACCAAGAAGGTTGGAAAGTGTTCCCTTCCCCAGTGTTCTGAGGAACACTGAACCAAATGACTGGCCCAAGTCACGTTTGGATTTTATGTAGAGGCACCTTCTATGGGTATCTCTGCATGTCATCTCTCCTAGCGCCCTCCTGAGTGAGAAACACTGACCACTCCCACCCAACACACACAGTTTATTATTATGAAACCTCTTGGAAGGCCGCCCCTGGCAGGGAGCCAGAAGCTGAGAATCCAATCCCAGAATAGCTCCTGCCACTGAGCATTTAAATGCCACCTGTATTTTTACTCCATGATGGGTCACTTGAAAGCCCCACCGCTCATGTTCTCCCCCTCTAAGAATACACTTCCATTTATAGCATCTGTCTGGATGGTGTAGGGCCAGGGTGAGAGGGGACAGGCAGTGCATCCTGTTTCCAGTGAGTTGGAAACACTTTGGGAGCCCCTGTTCACCCCCAACTCAGCGCTGCCTGTGGCCTTGACTCCAGGCCAAGCCTCAGCTGTCTTTCTGCTTCCGGTGTCTGAGCTCATCTGGCTGCTGCAGGGTCCAGGAGACAGGTGGGGGTGAGGTCCCCTTACCAGCTCTGTGTTGCCAGGGCACTCAGGAGGCACATCGCTGCAGCTCCATGGCACCCTTCCTCCTCTCACTCCCCACGTGCCCATGGCCAGATGCTGGCACCAAGTCCTACAACACACAGAAAGGCAGTGCATAGTATGGGTGGTGAAGGCCCCCAGGGGTGAACGTGGGGCCTGGAGGTGGTCAAGGAAAATCAGCATGCTTCCCTCTCGGTTCCCCATCAGGCTCCAATCTCAATTCTGCCTCTTTCTGATTCTGTGAGCCTAGGTGGATGGCCTGTCTTCTCTGAACCTCAGTCTGCATTGGTAGAAGGTGTTCTTGGGTGGTAGGGAGGATTCAGTGGAATTCAAAGGTCACGTGCCTAAATATAGTATGTGGCTCAGGGGGCAGGGCTCCAGATACACCAGTCCCTTTTCTTATCCCTTGATTAACTCGGGGTAACTCAGGTGGGTACAGGTCGAAAGTCTTAGGAAGTCTAATATTGGATTAGAAATAAGTGCATGCTTTAAGTTCTAGCATGCATGGGCCCCTCCTGGACTGCACTTAGTGACACAGACCATGCCGTAGCCTACCCTGGGGTGGTTCATTCTACAGTCAGGCCAGGACTCTGAGAATTTAATGGCTTTCTTAGGGCTCTGAGGCATTCATTGTCTATGGATCCCAGTTGGAGGAGTACCACCCTCCACCCACCTCACAACTCTCTGTTGTGGGCCTCCTCTGTGCCAGGCACTTTCCTAAGCCCTAGACAGACAAGTGAGGCTCTGGCTCTCATAGTGTATCCAAGTGGTGGAGTCAGTCAGTGGACAAGAACATGTAATGTCAGGCAGTGGGTGAAGAAAAGACCAGAGAGGGATGACACAGAGCCATGGATTTCCAAGGTGGCATTTGAACAAGTCATGCTGGTAAGTGAGGGAAGAACATTCCAGATACAGTAGTCCTCCCCATGTAAAGCTTTAGTTACAAATGGTCACTTTTGGCTCAAAATATTAAAATGGAAAATTCTAGTGATGATTCATATATCTTAAGTTGTATGGCATTGTAAGTAAACATGAACTCTTCTGCCACCATGAACTGTTCTGCCTGGATTATGACTATCCTTTTATCCAGTATCCACGTCGTATACCCTGTTAGTCAGTGGTTGTCCTGTCAGACCCACTGTCACAGTATCACAGGGCTTTTGCTTAGTTAACCCTTGTTTCACTTAATAATGATCCTAAAACACAAGGGTCATGACGTTGGCAATTTTATTATAGTATTTCATTATAATCTATTTTGTTAGTTATTTCTGACCTCTTCCTGTGTCTGCTTTATAAATTAATTTTATCATAGATATGCTTAGGGAAAAAACTGTCTAGTTTCAGGCATCCACTGGGGATCTGGGAACACGCTCCCCACAGATAAGAGAGATTGTTGAAGAGGGAACAATTTACTCAAGTTCTTGTGCTGATAAATAGAAGTCAAGACCTTATACCTCCTCTTCATTTTCTTTTATGTTTTACCTATAAGGAATGCTCTTAGCTGAAGTAACAGAAAACCTGAATAAAAGTGGCTGATGGAAATGAATATGTTTGGGTTTTTCCTTTTTTCTTTTTTGTCTTTTTGAGACAGGGTCTCCCTGTAGCCCCAGCTGTCCTGGAACTCACTATGTAGACCAAGCTGGCCTTGAACTCACAGAGATCCTCCTGCCTCTGCCTCCTGAGTGCTGGGATTAAAGGCGTGTGCCACCACACCTGGCTTTATTTTTTTTGTTGTTGTTGTTTTTGTTTTTTACCCCCACAGAATACAAAGTGTGCATGACTGGAGGTGTAGACAGCTGCTGATCTTGATCCAGTATCCCAGTCTCTGCTGTTAGGGAAACTTTCCTATTGTGTTTCAGAAGAACTGCTCCGGCTTGTATATCTATATCTAAGATGGAAGGATGGACTAAAGGTGGAGGTGTTAGTGCCAGGAAGCCTGACCCTTTGATCCTAAAACCAAATGCTCCCTGTCCTAGAATATTTCTGTTTAAATGCCATTGGTGGGGCAACTAGGGAGTTGGCTCACTGGGTAAAGTGCCTGTCATACAAGCATGAGGATCTGAGTTCTGATCCCCAGCACCCAAATAGCATCTTGGCACAGCAGCATGCATCTGTAACGTCAGCACTGTGGTGCAAGGGGGGTGGGGAAGAGAAGAACCCTGGAGCTCACTGGCCGGCCAGCCAGCCTAGCTGAATCCATAAGCTCCAGGTTCAATGAGAGACACTATCTCAAAAAAAAAAAAAAAAAAATGGAAAGGGAGAAAGAAAAACCCCCCCCCCCCCCCCCCCCGATTTACAAAGGAAATTGGGTCACTTTCTGCATGATTCACCTCAATATGGATGTGGCTTTCTGAGCGTTCTGTGACTGGTGTGCTCTGGAACCTTCGGTAGGTCCAAACTCAGGTCTCTTGGCAAGAAGCATTTGTGGTGCTGTGCTCTTGGACTGGGGTGCCCGAGAGGGTGAGGGTGCTCAGTGATGACCATGTGTGGCATGGGAGCAAAGCTCTGGTCTTTGCCGGGCACCACCTGAGCACACACAGAAGTGAATCTTCTGAGCCTTGGCCTTCTGCACTCACTCTTGGAAATCCTTCTCTAATACAGAACTTTGTTCTCATCAGCCGTTTGGTTACCTAGAACTAGATGTTCTAAAAAAGAGATTCAAAATAAGCACTTTCCTTTAATCACCAATTTTGAGACTAACAAGCTGGTGGCCTCATGTTTTAAGTCGGACAAGGCTATTGTTGCTTTGGGATGCCATTGAGAATGTCGGGGTTATATCATGTGTTTGATATATTACTTATGACTGTTATTAAATTTACTGACCTGTGATACACAATAAATGTCATCTAGTTATAGTTTACAGTTTGATAGATTTGATTTGTGCACACCATGACGTCCTCAGTTAGGACAGTGAACTTAGCCTTTACTCCCCAGAGCTTCCTTGTACCCGCCTCCACCAGTGATCTGTCACTCTACATTGCTCTGCATTTTCTAGAATCATATGTGGATGGGATCACACCATCTGACCCATCGTTACCTTTATTCATTGTTGAGTCATTCATGTTGCATGTGTCAGTACCACATTGCTTTTTAATCCGGGCATTCTACTTTATGGATATTCCATGGACATTTAGGTTGATTACATCTTTTGGCCATTATAAATAAAGCAAGCTCCATGAGTATTCATGTACATGTCTCTGTGTGGGTATAGTTTTTCACTTCTCTGGGCACATGCCTAGAGTGGGATGGCTGGGTCATATGGTGATGTTTGCTGTGGTTTGAATATGACTTACCTGCTCCCAAACTTACGGGAGTTAATTTCTCAGTGTGCTGGTGTCAGATGGACTGGCAAGTGATTAGGTCATGGGTTATGCAGAGTGGGTTAGTTCTTTTGAGACTCCATGAGGTCTGGTGGTTTAGGCTGGTTTCATGGGAATGAATTGGGCCTTGAGGAACCAAGAGAGCAGGTGGCTATAAAAGGAGTTTTGGTACCTTCTGCGAGTCCCTCTCACATACATTCCCCTCCCACACGTACCTGAAAACTTCCCTTGCCATGTCTCTACCATGATATGATATAATATAAGGCCCACTAGAAGTGGACTAGATGTGCCCCCCCCAATCTTAATGGAGCTGTGAGCCAAAATAAACCTTTTTCCCTCATAAATTACCCAGTACTTTGTTACAGCAACAGAAAGTGGACTAAGACAACATACGTTTAACTTTTTAAAAATATATATTTTTTTTTGAGACAGGGTTTTCCTGTTGCCCCAGCTGGCCTGGAACTTGCTATGTAGACCAGGCTGGCCTTGAACTTACAGAGATCCACCTGCCTCTGCCTCATGAGTGTTGGGACTGAAGGCGTCCATCACCACGTCTGGCCAGCTTTAAGTTCTTGAGAGGACAGCCTGTGAGTTGCGACTGATTACCTCCCTTCCAGCAACGGAGACAGTGGGTAGGTACCAGCACTGTGATAGGCGTAGGAACCTCTCACTGGTTTGTCTGCTTTCTGCTAAGTGACTCTGATGCTTGCACTCCTTCAGGTGGTTTTCTGACTTTAACAAATCTTTGAGAAAGTATCTGCTCAAATTATTTTCCCTTTTTTTTTTTTTTTTTGTTTTTTGGTGGAATGTTTATTTTCTTACTGAGTTTTGAGTATTCTTTATACCGGACTTAAGTCCTCCATCAGACATCTATTTTTCCAGCCTGTGGCTTGTCTGTCTATCTGTCTGTCTGTCCTTTTAGCAGTGCCTTTCAGAGAGAAGAAGTTTTTTATTTTGATGAAGCCTAATTCATCAACACTTTATGAAATGTACTTTGTGGTATCTTGTCTAAAAAAAGCTCTACCTAGGGGGCTGGTAAGATGCTCAGTGGGTAAAAGTGCTTGTTACAGCAAGCCTTGGCAGTCCCCAGAACACACATAAAGGAAGAAGAGGAGAACCGACTTCCCAAAGTTGTCCTCCGACCTCATGTATGTCGTGGGCATGCACACCCCACACAAAGCAACAGCAGCAACAACAACAACAATAATAACAATAATAATAATAATAATAAATTTTTAAATAAATGTTTTTAATTCCACCTAATCTTAAACCACAAAGATTTGTAGTGAGTTATGCCATCAGATCTATCTTTGTTCATTTTCAAAATTGTTTTGACTATTCTAGGACCTTTGCACTTCAGTATGACTCTTTGAACCAGCGTGTGAGTTTCTACAAAAATGCCTGTGGTAGTTCTGACCAGAATTGGGTTGAACCCAGAGATCAATTTAGGGGGGAAGTGCCCCTTTGACCCACTGGCATGGCCTATTTGCTCATTATTTATGTCTTTAATTTCCCTCAGCAATGTTGCTAGTTTTCAATAGATGTGTCTTATACTTCTGTCAGATTTATCCTGAATATTTATTTTATGCATCGCCTAAGAATTGTAGGTGTAACCATGTGTATGCATTGTGGTTTCACCTTAGAGTAAGTCCGTTTTTACCACTCCTCCCCACTGCTTCCCACACAAACACACACATACAGTTTCATGGAACACAGCGCTTGTTCTTTGTCTTTTCCTTTTGTGTGTCAAGAGGTTCCCTGTTCCCTTGGCAGCTGTGTCACCCTCTTCTTTATAGGTGATCTCTAGCATGAACTCTGGTCCATCTTCTTTGCCCAGGGATTTGGCCCATTTCCAGACATTTGCCATTATAGCCGGCACTGTAGTGCGCAGCCTTGTGCTGACGTCATTTTGTGTTTTCACCTGGAATTTACTGGGTGTCATTAATGGTCCAGGCCTTGAAAGACCCAGGGGAGAGTCAGGGACAAACCTATCCCTGCCCAGTGCAGCTGGGTGGGAGGCTTGTAGGGAGATGTGGGGCTGCTTTAAGATGCAGAGCCAGGAGCACCAGATACAGTGCTCCTCTTCCTCTTTAGCCAGACTTGGTCTTTGTGGGAAGACGGAGGGGGAAGGGCCAGGGCTCTGCGGTCACAAAGTATGTTCTGGGACTGGGGAGGTCACATGTGGGGTGATGGGGCAGATGTGGAAGCTGCTGGAGCTGGAGACCATGCCAAGGCTAGAGGCCAGTGTGTGGGTACTAGGTATAGGGACAAAGCCTCAAAGCCTAGGCTAGAGGGAGAAAACCATATCTGTATCAGTGACCTCAGTGTCACATAGTTGTGTATGCTGGGGGCCAGCATACCAACCTCCCTCAAACCCAGCCCTTTCTCCTCCACCTCCAGCCGGTTTCCTCCTCCAGGCAGGTGTGTGGCATCCTGGGCAGAAGCAGGTGTGCTGCAGCAGACGTGGGGTTCAAGTTGTAGCCTTGAATCCGGGGCAAGTAAGATGGGAAGAGAGACAGGACCTGCCATACAGGGTTAGAAAGTGATCAGATTATGAGTCAAAGTCTAAGAGCCAGAGCAGGTGATTCTGCACCTTGAAGGTGGTAACTGGCACAGCTGCGATGAGCCTTATCATTACTTCTCACTAAGCTCCTGCGCCTGTGCTGGAGACAGACAGGCGTTCATTCCATCTGGGAGTACGTATTAGCAGTTAGAATGTCAGGATTCCTGTGGGATGGAAGGCACAGTGAATCTAGGGAACACTCTCACCTGCCCCCACTAGGCCAGGTATGTGCCTTTACAAAGCTGTGTGCCCAGCACTCCCAGGCACACTGTGCACACACCCAGTATATACATGTGCGTCAGAGCATCCCTACCCTGCTGATGCTCAGTGAGGTGGAAGGATGACTAAGAAAAAAGTGAACATATATTCCACCACACTCTCTGGCCCCACACTGAGGGCTTTGCCAGGCTGGTGAGCAGGACTGACCAGGCCAAAGGTCCAGCTGAGAACCTTAATGGTTATTTGGGAGATGAATGACCCTCTACTTCCAATGACTTGTTCCTAAATGGCATCTAATTTCATTATGCTTTGGAAACAGTGACATCCTAGGCTCCAGCCCTGGAGCCACCCACATACGGGGAAGCACAGAGCAATGGAGTCATCTGTAGAACAGGGAGAAGAAGGCCGGAGCATGCTGTTAAATTACCGCAGCCTAGGCCTGCTATGAGAGGAAATGGCAGATGAAATCTGTTACCTCTTTCCAGGGCACTCCCCTTGCTAGGGAGCAGGGAAGGCATGCCTGTTTATTTTGGGTCAGACTAGGGCCCTCCTCCTGCTTATAGGCTGGAGGTGGCCTGCAGAGATCTTTTCTGTGAAGTAAATCCTGTTTGTCAATGACTTCCAGTGCCAACGTTGACGTCCGTTCTGTAGCACTATTTTATTCTAAGGTCTGACGGAGCTAGAGACTGTGAAATTGGTGTGTGTACTTATTACATTTTGATAATGGGTCTCAAGATGAATCCAGGTGAACTTGACTTTGTGGGTTCTTTTGCCCAGTTATTTTCCACATCAGCTCTGCCTTCCGGGACTTGGAATATAAGGGACCAAAAGGGCTGCTTAATTCCAGGTTCATGGTATCCACTTGAAGAGGACATGGGAGGGATGGGGAAATGGATGGCATTCTGTTCCACAAAGAACAGGCTTTCTCAGCTGCAGCCCTTTGCTGCTTGTGCAGGCAAGAAGTCAGAGGCATCTCCGCCTCCACCCACTAGGTCCCTATGGCACCCCAGCCCCAATTTTGGTGACCACAATGTCTCTGTGTCACATGTCCCAGGGAGATACAGTTACTCCACACTGAGAAGCCCTGGCATAGGGCTTTTCAAGGACATGAGAGCTACCAAGGTGTGATGATGAATCTTCATTGTCAATTTGATGGGCTTTGGAATCACCATGGAAACACACCTGGATGTGTCAATGAGAGTCTTTCCAGAAAAGTTTAGCTGAGCAGGGAGGGCCCACCTGGAATACGGGCAGCACCATCTCATGGGCTGAGATCCTCCTAGACTGAAAAACAAGAAGAAAGCAAGCTGAACACCAGCCTTCATCTCTCTCTGCTTCCTCAGACTCGGTACAACCAGCCACTTGGTTCTCTTGCCACCATGCCTTCCTTGCATGATGGACTGTGCCCTTGAACTGTGACAGAATATTCTTAGTCGCCTTTGTATTCACAACAAGAAAAGTAACAAGGATCCACAGCTACAAGTTTTTTAAAATAGTATTTTTACTTTATGTGTTTGAATGTATTGCCTACATTGTAAGTGTACCTGTGTCATGCAGTGCCCACAGAGGTCAGAAGAGGGCATCAGATCCCCTGAAACTGAAGTTACAGATGGTTGTTAGCTGCTATGTGGGTGCTAGGAACCAAACCCTGGTCCTCTGCAAGAGCAGCCAGTGCTCCTAACCACTGAGCCATCTCTCCAGCTCCAGCTACAAGTTTTTAATTGATTATTTTTATTCTAAATACCTTTCTTTTTTTAGTGAGACAGAGTTTTGCTATGTTGCCCACACTGGGCCAAGTGATCGTCCTGCCTCAGCCTCCTGAGTAGCTGGGAGTACAGAGGTGTACTGCCATGCCAGGCTCCATTTTAAGTACTCGTGAGTTTACTTGTACCTTGAACTGGATAAGTCACTCTTCTCAGGCCTCTATTTTCTCTTCTCTAAGTTAAGCATGTGACATGGGGTAACTCAGGGAAACTTCCAGAGCTGACAGTGGTGAAGGCCAAGGACAGGAAGGCCTCACTAGAGTATTTGACTCCTTTCCCAGCAGGTAATAAAGGTCTTGCCTGGCTCCAGTTCCTGTTCCATCCTGTTAGCATTTATATCCAGATCAGACCTTCTGCAAGCCACTGGAATGTTTTCTTGCTTTAATTTCAGCCCATTTTGACTTCTTCCTTAAGTGAACATTCCTAACCCTCCATCAAAGTAGAGTCTGTACTTAACATCACCAGGGTCTGTTCCTCCTGCCTAACATGTTTTAAGAGTCGCTTGACTTGTTATTTTTGTTTTTGGTTTATTTTGTTGGTTTTTGTCTCTGTATGTGTGTGTTTACATATGTGAGCACATATGTGTATGGGTGAGCACATGCGTTTGCAGGTGTAGTCACTCATGTGAAAGTGTGTTGAGGCCAGGGGTTGACATGGGCATCTTGTTCAATCGCATCATCTTCATTTTTTTCTTTTTTCTTCTTTTCATTGTTTGTGTATCTGTTGTGCACATGTGTATGTGCATGTTTGCATGTATGTGGATGCATATGTGTGGGTGTGTGCACATGCATGTAGAGGTGTGTGCATTTGGAGGCCCAAGGTTGATGTTGGGTACCTTCCTGCCTTGCTCTTCTGCCTCGTTCTCTTCAGGCGGGGTCTCTTAGTCAAACCCCACGCTCACCCATACAGCTAGTCTCACCAGCCAGCTTTCCCTGGGGATCCCTCATCTCTGTCTCCACCTTCAGAGGCTGGACTTTTAGATGGGCCACCATGGCCACCCAGAATTTATGTGGGTTCTAGGGATCCAAACTCCAGTCTCCTTGCTTGTGTGGCAACCACTTTAACTGCAAAACCATTTCCCTAGCCCAAACTTATTTTTTAAAATTTATTTATTTATTTTGAGATAGGGTCTCCCTGTAGCCCCAGCCAGCCTGGAACTCACTATTTAGACCATGCTGACCTTGAACTCACAGGGATTTGCCTACCTCTGCCTCCTGAGTGCTGGGATTAAAGGCATGCACCACCACACCTGACTCTCAAGAAAGAAAAGCTCTCTCACTCAACCTGGAGCTCTCCAATTTGGCTAGACTGGCCAGCCAACATCCCAGATCCATCTGTCTCTGCCCCCCAGTACTGGAGTTATAGATGCATGCTGCCATACCTAGCTTTCACATGGGTGCTGAGTGTCCAAGTTCAGATACCCTTGCTTGTGAGGTAAGCTCTTTACCCAATGAGCTATCTCCCCAGCCTCAGACTCTGTTATTTGTTTCTTGAGAAAGGTCTTCACACCATAGCCGAGGCTGACCTGGAACTTGTAAACCTCCTCCATCAGCCTCCCAAGCACCAAGTGTACAGGTGTATACCACTATAACTGCCCTCCTCAGGTCTTTTAGAACAGCTCTGGGCCTCATTCTTCCTTTGGATTTTTGTTTTTTAGGAAA
>NW_008353596.1:2941597-2959910 GCF_000622305.1 Nannospalax galili
GTATATATATAGTTCATACTGGCCTCAAAGTCGCTGAGGATAACCTTGAACTTTGATCCTCCTGTTTACAGATGTGCACCACCCTGGGCACTCTGCCAGCTAAGCTACATCCCTAGCCCTGGGCCTCATTCTTTTATTATCTGTTCATTGGCTCAGTTCTCCAAGGGCCTGGGCTACGCATCAAGCTAGGCAGAGACCAGGGCCAAAGGACAAAGGCTGAGGCCTGGGCTGAGACTATCCTAGGCCAAGGAGAAGGCGGGGAACAGAATTGTTTGATTTCCGCGGATGACCACAATGAAACTACCCTTAAGTTCTCTGTTTGAGACTGAGCAGTGACAGCTCTTGAACCTTGCTTCCTAAGTATTTTTCTCCCAAATGACCTGGGTTGTCCCTGCATATGGAAGAGGCAGCGAGAATGTGAAAGACAGATTCCTGCTGAGGCACTTCCTGTGTGAAGTTAGCCAAGCCATGAGCCTTTCTGATCCTCATCTGTGAAATGGGACAACACCTCACTCAGGTTGGCGAGGGGCATTGGATGAGAACATGGGTGACCCTAGCACACAGCAGGCTTCAGTATCGCTTCCCCTCCCATAGTCTCTTTACACTTTCCTCTACATTCTCCAAGGGAGAATGGCCAAGACTGACTGAATCACTACTGTGAGGGACTGACTAATGTGAGCCAGAGAGGATGAGCGGCTCAGTTCCTCATCTGTCACATGCCTGGGCTGCTCACCAGCCTCTTGGTGGCTCAGTTTCCCAGTGACATTCACTGTTGACTCATTTGTCTTGTGGTCACCTCTGAAACCAAGTTCCTTTTCTGTTCATCCTTTACCCTACTACCACTCTCCAGCTTGGGTCTGTTGTGTGGGAATGAATCTTCGTGTACCTTGTATTCAAGGACAAAAGCTTTGCTAGACTGACAGCTTTTCCAGGGCAAGGACCATATCTACCTTGATCATTTCTATTTCCCTGACTTCACTAGAAGACTGCTGGATACAGTACATGGTTAAGGCATCTATTGAATGAATGAGAATTTCTGGGAGACCCCCCCTCCCGGCTCATCCTTGGTAAAGCAAGTGAGCAAAACCCTGAGACCTCAGCCTAATTCTCAAGGAAATGAGCGTTAGCCTGGTTCCCACGAGTGTATGGGGCAGTAGGACAATAGGCTGAGGACTCCAGACAGGGTTTCAAACTCCATTGCTGCTTCTCAGGAGCCTGGTGACTTTGAGCAAGTTCCCTCCACTGTAATCTCAGTTCTACCCCCAGGAGAATGGTACACCAGTACCTACCAAGGTTATTAAAGATAATTAAAGATAAATATGTATGTCAAAGGGCCTAGCCGGGTCTTGAAGTGGTCATGGTTTGGCATCGTTCTTTCTAGAACTTTCCCACCTCTGATTGCCTCCTGTGCTTTGGTCCCTGTTACAGCTTTATTTGCTCTCTCCTCTCCTCTGGCCCCACCCCAACAAGCCATGTGCTCAGCATGTAACCCATCACATTCCATACTTATAAGCATTTGTTAAGCTAGTGCCTCCCATTCAAATGCCCTCAGAAACTAAGCTGCAAAAAGCAGATTGAGATTTTAAGTGACAGCTCCCCTTTTAATTTTTTTTCCATTTTCCATCTTTATTAATTTGGAAATAACTGTATACTTACTCTCAAATTGCAAAAATAGCACCGAGTTCCCATCTGCCCTTTACCCAAACTTCCTCAAGGGTCAGCATCTTACATCATGCCGTGGGTTGGATCTGTAATGTCCCCGAAGGCTATATGCTAAAGGCTCTGTCACCAGGACAGCAGTGTTCAGGGCAGATTAGACACAAGGGCTCCAGACTCATCATTGGATTCATCCACTGACAGGTTCAACCTCCATGGACAGTTGGGATACAGTGGAAACTAAGAGCCAGGGCTTAGCTGGAGGAAGCATGACATTGGGGTGTATGCTTGAAGGGTGTCTTATCCCTGTTCCCTTGATCTCCCTCTCTCTATAATGACCATGAGACAAGCAGCCTCCTCTGGCACTGTGGGAGGAAGTGATGTTCTATGAGGGCAAAGCAGCAGAGCCAGTCAATCAGGGACTGACACCTCCTGAACCCTGAGCCAAACAAACCTTTCTTCCCTGCAATGATTTTCTCAGGTGTTTTGTCACAGCTATGGACAGCTGTCAGACATAACCATAACACCACCGTTAAAACAAAGACAAAATCATTATACAGTACTATTGAAAAAGCTCTATTAGATCTGGGGCACTGGTAGGATGGCTCAGCAGTTAAGAGCACTGGCTGCTCTTCTAGAGGACCTGGGGTTGATTCCCAGTACTCACATGGTGGCTCATAACTGTCCATAACTCCAGTTCCGGGAGATCCAACACTCCCTTCTGACCTCTGTGGGCTTAGCATGACACAGGTGGAATTACATGCAGGCAAGACACTCATATACAGAAAATAAATAAATTAAATAATAAATAAATAGAAAAGGCTATAGATCTTACTCAAAAATCCTTTTTATCAGAGCCAAGAGAAGGGATTTAATGTGATCCCACCTCTGGTTCAGTTGTCGTGTCTCTTTCTTCTAATCTGTGACAGGCCCGCCATTGTTACTTGACCTTTATAACCTTGTACTCGTGGCAAACGCTGGCAGCTATCACCGGATTTCCGTGGTGGATTCCTTGTGATCATATAGACTCATCCATGGTAGGCAAGAGCGTCACTGAGATGATGCCTGCTCTGTGCAGTGCAGCATTTCAGGATGCCTCCCTCTTAGTGGCATTCACGTTTCTTGTCTGCTCAATGATGTCTGCCAGGCTTCTCCCTGGCAGAGCTGCCTCCTCACCTCTGACCTTAGTAAGTACCTTATGAGGACATGCTTTGAAGCAGTGCCAACCCTGCTCCTCTCATACTTTGCCCTGTTCATTTCTTTATCTATAGCCACATAGGTTCTTGGCTTCCTACTTTTCCTCCTTTATCATCTGACTATCAGATGATGCTCATGCCATCTCCCTTGGCCAGTGGGAGCCCCTTTCCACTGCTTTGTTGTCTCTTTAACACAGCCCCTTCATTGTTTGAATATGCACTTGCATTTTGACTCTTGCGTTAACTTTTCCTCAGAGACAGGAATAAACATCTGTTCACCCCAGACAGGGCATTGACAACAGACCAAAAAAACGGTTCCACCCAAGCCTCCTTGGTGAACCAGTGACTTTAACTGGGATTACTTAGAAGAGTGTGAGGTGTGGGTGAGAGATTACCTATAGAGGCATGGGCAATTTACCTTTTTCCTTCCTAGTAGCCCTTAACCCCTTACGTACCCTGAGGAGGGGTGGGGCCTCAGGTGACTGGTGCACTGCCTGGTAAGCCCATCCTCCCCTCCATGACAACATTAATGGGTGCAATCTTGTGAGGGTCTCCTCAGAAAATCACGACTGCTGTGATTTCAAGGCAGAACAGTCATGTTATGTCAGAGGACAACATTCTACAACACTGACCTAAGACAGTGCTCCTGGCTTATCTTGGTTTTTCCCTTACCTAGCTTAGGAACCAGTTGTTTCTCCAGGGAGCTCTGATTCCTTTGTGTAAAGAATGTTAACTGGAAGCCAGGATTTGCCTGTTGGCTGTGTTCTCCTGGCTCCATGGACCCTGTCTATGGTATCTTGGAAATTTTTCAAAAATTTTATTTTATGTATATGTGTGTTATGCTTGCATGTGTGTAAGTGCACCCATATTCTGAGTGCCCTCGGAGGTTGGAATTGGGCACCAGATCCACCAAAACTTGAGTTATGGATGGTTGGTAGCTGCCATGTGGGTGCTGGGATTCAAACCCAGGTCTTCTGCAAGAAGAGCAGCCAGTACTCTTAACTGCTGAGCCATCTCTCTACCCCCAAGTACCTGTACATTCTTGATCAGTCCCCTTCCATCTCCCTTCACTCCCATCGTGGACTCTGACACCCTGTCCCCCACTACCTCTAACAACAGCCTAGAGGTAACTAACCATACAACTCCCAGTTTTGAAACTATGAGGCTGTTTTTGCCGGTAGGGCCCTGATGGTGACATGGCCAGGGGGCTGGGTTGTGGCCCCACAGGGCATGGCTGCTGACTCCCCTTTCAACTGGAAGAGACTTTTCAGCTCCTGTGTACCTCCTTGTTTTTCACTCAGAGAAACTGAGGCTCAGTAATGAACAAAAATTTTCCAAGACTATCTCCCTACCCGCCACATCCCTACCCGGAGCTTGTTTGTCCAGTTGCCTCAGGAGCCCCACGTGGCCTCCACCCTGCCAAGGAGACCTTAATAAGGTAGACTGACTACGTCCTTCAGCTCTGCAGGGCTTCTCAGCCCACTGGGACACACGCTGGTCTCCTGGGCCTTGTCTGCTTATAGATACCCCTTATTTGTCCTGAGTTGTATCATACCACATGTGAGAATTGGGACATTTGATATACAGTGCCAAATTCAGGATCTTCACTTGGAAAATCAGAATGTCTGGCTACCCTGAGCCCATACATCTACCTGGGCCACAGATACTCCTTGACCTATGCCCCGTAAACCTATGTGAGCTACCTGGGGGGTAGCTCAGTGTGTCAACTCATCCCCTGCTCCTCACTGAGGGAGAGGACCAGACTGCATATTGGTAACCTAGGCAACGATCCCAATTCCAAAGGCGGTCTTTACCTTCCATGTGTCAGTCTCACACCATCCTCAAGTTGAAGGATTGTTGTCCACCTGACCCTTCCTGAGTCAGGGGCTATCTGCAGTCAGCTGGCTGTTTTTCTGCCCACCCCACCACCTCCCAATGTGCAGCCCTCTGACAACCCTAGAGCAGATTGCCTGCCTGCCCCTGACAGCACTCAACTTGGCCATAGTCTGGCACCTCAGACCCTCTCATCTGGACTTCTCAGCCTCTTCTCTTTCCCACTCCCTACTCCCTGGAATTAAACACAGCGCCCCAGTACCCCTGGTTGTGGCCTGCTCTTGGTCTTTGCTATCTTTATGCCCTGGGCTGCATCTTCCCTCCCTACACCCTTCTCTGTTCAACCGTCATCTCATGCAGGAAGCATCTCATGCAGGAAGTGTCACTGGGCCCCAGGGACCCTTCCTCATCCCACCACTGCCACCTAGATACTCTGCAAATTCTCCTCCCCACTTTCCATTGGTTTTGATGATAACCTGTAGATTTATAAGCCAGACTGATTAAGAGGGCTTAGCATATAGTAGGTATTCCTAAATGTCAATCAAATGAAGGTTAATGATAGGACCAGCAAACACTCAGCACTTCCTGGGTGCCAAGCATGGTTCTAAGTACTTAAGATGCACCCAGTCATTTGATCCTCCCTGGCACTGCTGTCCTAATTTTATAGGCAAAGTAGCTGAGGCCCAGAGAAGTTAAATGTCATACCCAATACTAGAGGTGACAGTTGAGCATATGGACTTCCATAAACCACTCCAGATTGAAGGGTCCTTTTAAGGATAACAGAGGTGTGCCATTGAAAGTTTACGTAGTTGAGTGAATCCCCCTCCCTCTCAGCCACAACCCAGCCCTAAGAACAGCACAGAGCAGGACAGAGTAAGTGGTACCCTTTAACTTGGCAGCCTGCAGGAGTTTTTCTCCCTCAAAGCATTAGGAGACAGCATGGCTCATGGCTCACGTGTAATTAGCACACAGACTCAAACATCAGCCTTGACTTGGCACCCGTTTATCAGGGCACATTTGGTTTCCCAATCTCCAAAGAGGAATTGCAGGCTGGCTCCACACCAGCATCTCCCTAAAGTCAAGCTCCACCTTTGTGGCCAGAAGTGTGTGGACTGAGGGTGCTTTTGACAGACTATCTGAAAGGACCATCTGCAACTTGTGGTCAAAGGAAGGAAAAGAAGCCAAGTGTGTGGGAGCCTCTCCAGGACTCTGTATCAAATTCCTCAGAGACATGGATTTCCTTTCTCCTTGGTAGTCTTACAGGGTCTGGCAGGAACAGCCCTACTTTTACAGATGAGGAAACAGAGGCTCCAAGAAGTAAAGTCATTTGCCTAAAGTCTCAGAGTAATTAGCCAAAATCTGAACCAGGGATATCCAATTTCAGTGTCCAGTGGCAAGACCAAGCCAGAATTAAGCCCGTGTCAGATTCCAAAGCCCTAAATTTTCCCACCACAACCCAGGACTTCCCTGGGCCCTGGTGGAATGCACAGGAAACAAAAACAGCTCTGCTTCTAGAGAGGACAACCAGAGGTGAGCCAGCCCCACCACCATCTGACCCCACCTCATGCTGTAGACAAGAGCTGGCTTGGAGGACAGGGACGGTGGACCAGGAGGAGGAGGTGGAGGCAGAGAAGGGGACAGGTAGCAGAAAGGAAAAGTGCTGGGGGTCAAAACCTAACGAGGTCTCTGTCCTAAGGAAGTTACATTCTAACAGAAGGCAGACCCACCAAGAAATGTGCTCAAGTGTAGACACATGAGTGGGCAGAATCCTGGGTAATAAGCTTGGGTAGAAAGTGTCATGAAGGAGACATGTCCATGGGATGCAATGGAGGGATCCACTGAGGCCTGAGGGGTCCACATGGAGCTCTCGTATGTAGGCCTCAGAGCAGGTTGGAAGGGACTCTTTGGAAGAACTGTGGTCTGACGCATGTGGCGTGCTGCCAGTGCCCCGCCTCTGCCTCTGCCTCAGGCCTGTGTTCTGCACCTGCCTTACTCCTTTCTTCTCTGCAGGTTTGACATCTACAGGAAGGTACCCAAGGACCTCACGCAGCCTACGTACACCGGGGCCATCAGTGAGTACTGCCCTTCTCATCACTGCCCCAACCGCTGCGTGCATCCTGGGGAGCCAGGCTTCCTCCCTGTGCAGAATTCTAGGGCAGGGAGGACAGAAGGAAAGACAGGTGGGAGTGAACATGCCTATTATTCTCCAGGCCCTTTACCTCTTTCCACACAGGATATCTTCGCTGTAACACCAAGGTGGAAGCATCTGTTTCTAGAAGGATGTAGGAAAAACTGTCCATACAGGTTAAGGATCCTTAATCTGAAAATCCAAAATCTAGAACTTTTTTTCTTACAGTGCTAGGCATTGGACCCAGGACCTGATGCATACTAGGCAAATACTCTACCAACTAAGCTATGTCCCCAGCCCCGAAATCCAAAGCTTCCTGAGTACTGATATGCACTGCAAGTAGCAAGTCCATACCTGGCCCTGTGTGATGCACAACACTGAAGAAAGACACAGGTGCACAGAAGATGCCATGCCACCTTCTAGCCTCGTGGATGAGGTCCATACAAAACAAGAACTCCTGTTTAGGCTTGAGTTCAAATCTCAAGATATCAGCTATTCTAAAATCTGTTAAAAAGGGACCAGTGAGGTGGCTCGGCAGGTGAAAGTGCTGTGCAAACCTGATAGTCTGAGTTTGTCCTCAGGACCTACGGTGGAAGGAGAGAACCAACTTCCAAAAGTTGTCCTCTGCCCTCCACACGCACACTGTGGCATATGTTCGTACACAAAATAATAATAATAATAATTTTAAAAATAAAATCTGGAGGTGGGAGAGATGGCTCAGTAGTTAAGAGCACCCAAGTTTGGTTCCCAGCACTCTCATCAGGTGGCTCACAACCACCTATAACTCCTGCTCCAGGGGCACCAACACTCCCTTCTGGCTTCCATGGGCCCCTGCACTCACATGCACATATACACATATAATTTTAGCCTTTTTTTTTTTTTGAGACAGGGTCTCCCTGTAGCCTCAGGTGGTCTGGAACTCACTATGTAGACCAGGCTGGCCTTGAACTCAGAGATCCTCCTGCCTCTTTAATCCCGAGTACTGGGATTAAAGACATGCACCACCACACCTGGCCTTCACATATAATTTTAAAATGTTAATTTTAAAAATAAAAACTGAAAAAAATCCCAAATCCAAACCCCTTCTAGTTCCAACCCTTCCACAGTCCTCCTGTAGCAGCTGTACTGGGTGAGGAAAAGGGTTTGGAAGTGGCTAAGAGGCTAATGTTCTACCTTCATTGCCTTGGAAATGATTTGAATTTTTGTTTTTTTTTAATGTTCTATTTGTTTGTTTGTTTGTTTTGAAACAGGGTCTGCCTATAGCCCCATATGGCCTGGAACTCACTATGTAGACTGGACTGGCCTTGATTTCACAGAGATCTACCTGCACTTGCCCTGAGTGCTGAGTTTAAAGACATGTGCCACCATGCCCTGCACTACAATTTTATAATATAAGCATGGTTTTATCCATTAAAAAAAAAGTCACAAACTTACTCTGACTTAGTTTCAACAGACCATTCTTCGATTAAAGGAACCAGGGCTCCTTAGAGAAGTAGCTGCTTCCAGCACTAGGAAGGGCCCGTATATATAATCTGAGCCCAGCAGCTATGTCAGCAGGATCAGAAAAAAACCCAAGGACCAAAGCTGGACATTAAGAAGAACAAATGTACCAGGCATGCTAGTGCACGCCTATAGTCCCAACACTTGGGAAGCAGAGCAGATCTCTGTGAGTTCAAGGCCAGCCTGGTCTACATAGTGAGTTCCAGGCCAGCTGGGGCTACAGGGAGCTCCTGTCTCAAAAAGACCAAAAAAAAAAAAAATATGAATAAATACTCTGTTGGTTTAGAACTCAAAAACTTAGGGACAAAGCCCTGAAATCTATTCCGCTGTAAATGAATGGGGAGGAGGAGACAAGCTCTTTAAAGATTCTGGTAACCCCTCTAGATACTTGCCCACTAGGGAGAGAGGGTTACCTCCCCTCTCCTCCTCCAGTGTGAGTTGGGATGTAGCAACTCACTGCCAAAGAAAAGAGAATAAAAATTTTAAATGGCAGCTTTCCTATAGGGAAACCTGGAGATATACCTCAGCCAATTGAGGAAGGTTGGTGTCACTGTGCTTAGTTACATGGGTATATGAATTCCTGTGATGTATGGGGCTGCCTTGCCTCCAGGGATCTTCCCCTATGAAACTACAAACCAGGCAGATCATGACAAAGCATCACAATACCAGACTGGGGGGAGGTTGGGGAGAGGCTTCAGCAGGATATCTGACCAGTATGCCGCCAATGAGGCAAAGCCTTGAAAAGCTGAGGGAAGATGGAGGGAAGAACTCAGGATGAGTAAATGCAGAATAGGATAATGGATCCAGTCCTAGAACAGAAACAGCTTTCCTGGGAAAGCTGATAAAACCCAAGTAAAGGCTGTAGCTGACTTAGCAGATAGGAGCACAGCACCAGTACGGATTCCATGCTGAGAAAGATGAACAGGGGAAGGCGGGTAAAGCTGTACAGGAACTGTCCTGGCTTTGCATCCATTACTGTTCTACAATAGAAAATATACCTTAAGAAATTAATGCTCAGAAATAAACCAAAATCACCTGCAACTGGGGACATTTTAGCTTCACTTTTCAGATGCAAGAATGAGCTCAAGAGGGGAAGTGACTTGTCCTGAATGTCACTGCTTACAGAAAAGGGAGCTGGGATAAGGTCTTGAGTAGGCCTCCCTGGATACTTGATGTGGGACAGAGACCCTCACCACTGAGTGCCGCAACCCTGCTGTCTGTGCACAGATCAGGCAACCAGCCTGGAGTCCATGGATTCAGCTAGATAGGTGGCCTCAGGAATCTCCAAGACTCTAGGCTATCTTTTAGCCGAACAGTCAGGTGTGTATCCTCCTAGACCCTGGGATGTACCTCCACCACTGTCCTGCCCCAAAAGGGGCCAGCCGTGCCACATTCCTCCTCACCCCTGTCTCTGTTGCTGAACCTTAGACACCTTCCCTACCTCCACCAGTGCCTCTGCCTTCTAGCCAGCCATGTCCTTGCTAATAACAGGCATGTGGCACTGAGGGTAGCCATCCTGATTCCAGCCTATTGTCACTAGAGATGTCTTTGCTCAAGTCTTCCTGTATCTTCTGTGACTTTTCCTATAAGGTAGCTCTGCTAGGTGAGGAAGCCCTGGGTCAAAGGAAATGTGCGTTTTTGCTCTTTAGAAAGCCCTGCCAGGCAGCCCTCAGGAACATGGTCTGATGAGCATTTCCTTACATGAGGGGAAGGCAGGAGACATGGGAAGCCAGGCCTTAGCTACCATTTAGTGCACAAATATTTATTAAGCTGGACTTGGGGCCAGGCCCCATGCCAAGTGCTGGGACCGTGTTGATGAATGGGCTTTGGTCTCCGTCCTTGAGGCACACACAGCAGAGCCAGGAGGGCCGACTCAAGCATACACCATTGCATTATGCTAGGATAACCGCTATTAATAGCTGAAGGAGACTGTGAGGTCCTGGAGGCTCGCAGGTCGGAATTTGGACTTTGCCTCCTCCCTTACACAGCTATGTGACCTTGGACAGGCTCCTTGATCTTTTGGCAGGGTGTAGGGTCTCAGGTCAGTGCCCCCTTCATCTTGGTTGCACCCGGCTTCTGACTAGCAAGCATTCTCCTGGGGTTGCATTCCAACTGCCCAGGGCCTGAGTCAGTTTCAGAAGTCTGAAGTCAGAGCGCCTCCAAGCCTTGCCCAAACATGGATTGAAAGCCTTCATCTAGCTGTCAGAATCCAAAGACCTGGGTTGAAATGCTTCCCACCTGCCTTCATGGTTTTTCACCCATTTACTCACTCAATAAATATTTATTCTCTACCTTCTCTGAGCCAACACTGTACTAGGCCCTGAAGCCACAGTGCTACAAAGACCTCATCTCTGGTCCCCCAGTCTGAAACAGGAGTCAGGAGCACTTACACAAGTAAAGCATGCGTGACCAGGACCCCTAGACTCAGCTGCCTACTTGCTGGGTTGACCAGGCTTCAGGCCAAACCTTAAGAAAGCAAACAGATTTCAGAAAGAAGCCTCCCTAGTGTCCCCCCACCGCCACCTCCCAATGTGGGTAGAGTTAGTACTTTGAGGCCTTTCTGCAGGAAAGGAGCTTGGAGGGCAGGAAGATGATCTGCATTCGTCCAAGTCATTGTTAACTGTGCTGGATAGCTTTAGTGTCAACTTGACACACCTGGGTTGAGGGAGCCTCAATTGGGGAATTGCCTCAATTGGGGAATTGCCTCTATTGGACTGGCTATGGCCATGTCTGAGGGGCATCTTCTTGATGAGTGATGTGGGAGGGCCCAGCCTACTGTGGGTGGTGCCACCCCTGGGCAGGTGGGCCTATGTAGCGGCTATAAGAAAGCAGGCTGAGCAGGGGCCAGGGGAACAAGCCAGTAAGCAGCGTTCCTCCATGGCCTGTGCTCCAGCTCCTGCTTCCATGTTCCTGCCCTGAGTTCCTACCTCAGGCTCCCTGATGAACTGCGACCTGGGAGATGTAAGCTGAATAAACCCTTTCCTCCCCAAGTTGGTAGTGGTCAGAGTGTTTTGTCACAGCAATGAAGAAACAAACCAGGACATTAACCTTCAGGAAACCTTCCTGTTTCATACACTGCAGTATCCAATGGGGCTAGGAATGGGGTCACAAAAGTGATGCCAAAATGTGAGTCCTAGGTGGCACTGGCCAGCAAGGCCAATGGTCCAGCTTTCAGGATGCTTAGCCTACTGCCAGAGACTTCCCATGGAGGTTCAGGAGCTAGGACCTGTACTGATAACTGAGCCACTCCAGAAGATTTGTTCCACAGCTGGAGAAGATATTTGGGTTTAATCTCCATGCTTTAAACAGAAGAAAACTAAACAAGACCAGTGTATAAACTGGAGCCTGTTTACAGGTGGCAAAGCGCAGTTGAAAGAGCGTGTCTGTCACACTGCTGTTTACTTAGAGGGAAAAGGGGGTTAAAATACATATGTATGTGTGTCTGTATACTTTCTGTTCTTTAGGATGTTTTTTTGTTGTTTGTTTTTTGTCTTTTGAGACAGGGTCTACCTGTAGCCGGAGCTATCCTGGAACTCACTATGTAGACCAGGCTGGCCTTGAACTCACAGAGATCTGCCTGCCTCTGCCTCCCAAGTGCTGGGACTACAGGCGTGTGCCACCACGCCCAGCAAAGCTTTATTTTTAATTATGTATATGTATGTGCTTCTATGTGTGGGCATGTGCACATGAATGCAGGTGCCCTCGGAGGCCAGAAGAGGACGTCAGATCCCCTAGAGCTAGAGTTTTAGGCATTTGTGAGCTGCCTGATGTGGGTATTGGGAACCGAACTCAGTTCCTTTGCAAGAGCAGCCAAGCACTGTTAACCACTGAGCCATCTCTCTGGCCATCCTGTTTTGTTTTTGAGACAGAGTCTCACTATATAGTCCTGGCTAGCCTGGAACTTTACGTGTTGTCCAGGCTGGCCTTGAGATTTTGACAACCACCCTCTCTTTCTGAGTGCTTCTTTCTGAGTGCTAGGATTATGGATGTACTCCAGCAGGCCTGGCCAACACATACTTATTTACGTATACTATATAAGTTGTCATTTAGTATATATGTCGTACAGCATATTGAAATATAATGCTGTTTGTTTGTATTAATATTTATATATGCATATGTGCCCAGATGGAAATTTTTCTTGGTAATATACACATGTTCCCTGTTTTTTTGTTTTTTGTTTTTTGTTTTTTTTTCCACAAAGTAAAGCTTCTCTACAGTGCAAGGTTTCTGAGTATTGTCCTCTCTATGGCTGCAGACTTGTCAGGCAGTATGGGGATGTCCCACCTACAGCCTGTGTTCTCAGGAATCTTTTTCTGAGAGCCTTGGCTGTAGAGGACAGGGCTTCCAGTCCCTTTTCTCTTAGCCTGCCTTTCTCTACCCTATTCTAGACCGGAGCCCTCATCAGGCTGATGCCAGCATGATGTAGCAGGATGGTTTGTTAACACTCACCACCATGGCACCATGTAGTAGGTGCTCAGTAAAAGCATGTCCCCTTCCTTCTCTGCTCAGAAGACAGTGAGGAAATTAAGTAAATGGCAGACAGACAAACGGACATGGATGGAGATGTTCCTCCAGTATGGCAGGGTTATGTCCCAGGAATCCCATTGTAAGTTCAAAATAGCATAAATGGAAGTGGACTCTAGTCCACTCTGCCATACACCTTGGCTCAGCCTGGCAGCTCTCTGTGGGGTGCTGGTGACTGCAGACTGACAGGGAGCTGCTGCTGGCCAGCATTAGGACAGGGCTCTGTTTATAGCTACCTTGGGAAGATAGCCAGTCACCACATAGTCCTTCCTGAGTGTATATCGCTCTTACCCCATGAAGAGTTGAGAGATCCCAAGTTGGGTCATTCCAAAGAAGGAACCATCTGTAGATAGATAGACAGACATGTGTAAGGCTCCACCTCAACCTTAGAATCAGGAAGGTAGGGGAACGGTGGGAATTGTGGCAAACCAGTGATGTAAGACCCTGTGTGGGACGGGGGTTGGATGTTTCACAGGAGGCAAATCAGGATGTTCACATGACGTTGCCCAGGTGTTCAGTGTGACCTCAGGATTGTAACATGCATGTCACTCAAGTGAGACAGAGCACCTTAGTTGGCCACTACTACACAGCCCCTCCTCTGCATTAAAAAGCTCTTAAGGAATCGGAAGCCCAGTGGCTGCAAAGGAATTGGCTATATAGGGAGATTCACATAACCTGAGTCAGGCCAGTGCCAACTTTCTAGGGGTTCATACTGAGGCCATGAATAACAAGGGGCTTTGAGGGTCTCTGGGAAAGAATCCCCACCTTGTATGTATCCTGGGCCTCTAAGCAGCTTTCCTCCAAGGTGGCAGGAGGGGCAGGGAGAGGGGCCTCCCCTGTGGAGTGACCTGCACCCTTACTGCTGACTCTGTTTCCCACAGTCTCCATCTGCTGCTGCCTCTTCATCCTCTTCCTCTTCCTGTCGGAACTGACTGGATTCATCACAACAGAAGTGTAAGTCATTCTTCCCTGGGGTAACCTGGCTCTCTGGGATCCAAGTGAGGAGATGGAGGAGTTTTGAAAAGGAATCTGTGACATCACTGGCTCTCCTGTTTCCTAAAAAAGATTTTGAACTTGAAGCAAAATTGAACCTCACTTTGTCATAGTAAAGAGAGCACTTCAATTCCCTTCTGTCTGGGGTCCCAGGTCCACAGACAGACCAGAATCACCCACCCATCATCTATACTGAGGTTGGTCAATAGGCCTTTTCCTTCTGAGTCAAGCCAGGGTCCTTTGAAGTTGTAGCTGGAAGTGCTCTGAGGATCTGGGTGGCTCCCTCAAAGAGGCCTGAGGTAGCTGACATCAGGCATGGCCCCTGTTAGAAGCCCCTCTCATTTCTCAGACCCATACTCAGGAGTCACTGTGGACTTCCTGGCAGCTGGTGACACCACAGTCATCTATCTCCAATTCTAGAATTATCTGCCCTTTGACAGCCTGGTAAACCTCCTGCCTTGGGCCCTGGCCTCAGGCTTCAAAGCCTCTTTGTCACTGTGTTTATGACTTGCGTCATGGGGCTGGGCCCTAGCACCCCCTTCTCCTGCCCAGCCCTGGAATTTTCTTTTTCTATCCATGGAATGTCTTGGTTTCCTTTGCCTTCCCCTCAGTCACAAGACAATAGGAAGCTAAAAACAGGCTTCTTGGCCACAGCTGGCTGTTATACTCTCATCCCCAAATGGCCCCCTTTTCATGAAAGAAACTGAGGCTCTGAGAGGTGGAGAAACTTGCTCACTGTCACTCAGTTACAGGCTCCCTTGCCTCCTCTTAGCTCCTTTCCTGATAAAGCTTCCCACCCACCACTGGTGTGAGCATTTACCTCCTTGTTACTCTGACCCTGCTTCTAACCTAGGGTCCTTGTAGATTGCTGTGTGATCTTGGGCAAGTTACTGGACTTCTGAGCCTCAGTGTTGCTGGCCAGAGTAGGTCAGACTCAGACTTTATTTCTTGCTCTGGAGAAGCTTTGTCTGCTTTCCATAGCACATAGCCACACAGGGCTCAGAGGAAGCACTTGTTCCCCACGGCCCCTAAAAGACAGTGACCTTGACCACAGCAAGCATCTTTCTCTCTTGTGCACATTTGGGTCACTGTGTGGCTCAGGGATCACTCTGTCACCAGCCAGAGGTGGGAGCAGAGAGAAAAAGCAAGACACTGAAACGCATTGACCAGGCAGGCACTGGTAGGCCTCTCCAGGCTGCACCCCTCTCTAGGATGGAGAACACGCTACAGATTGTCATGTTCTGAGTAAGGTGAGAGTGGTGCAGCTGAGACAGCAGCAAGGCGCAAGCACATGAGCAGGTGGCTTTGATATTATGGGCAGGAGCACCAGCAAGTACAAAGGCCCTGAGGTAGGAATTGCTTGATGTTTATGAGACACAGAAAGACTGGCATGGCTACAGCAAAGTAAACAGGTAAGGGAGGGGAGGGAAGGTGCCTTAGGAGGCAGAGCCCTGTGATTGGGGAGTTAATGCCACTTGGGTTTGACTGTGAGCTGTTGGAGCACACTTGCTCACACACTCCTGTATGAGGCTATGTTATGCCAGCTCTGGATACAAGCAGACCTGCAATTCCCACAGTGTTCTTGGGAGATTGGCTCTGGGAGTCTCAGAACAGAATCCTCAGATGGGTCAGACCTTTCATATGTACAATAGCAAATTTACATTACATCCACCTGTCTCCTCTTCTGTACTTCTGTTTTTGCTTTCTGTTCTGCTTTAAAGATGGACTTACTATGTAGCCCAGCCTGTCCTTGAACTCACAGTCGTCCTGCCTCTGCTTCCTGTGTGCTGGGATTCCAGTTGCGTGTCGCCACACCCAGCCCTTCTGTCTACTTCAAATCATCTTCATTTTACCTAAACATATAATACAATATAAATGCTATGCAAATAGTGGCTCTGTGTTGTTTGAGGAGTGGTGAAAAGTACGCCTAAGAAACAACAGCACAGGGTAGAGCTAGAGAGTGAGGGGCTAAGGAGACCTGATGTTTTCTGAGGATCAAACAAGATTACCTGGCTGAAGGGTACTTACTTAACCGAGGGCCTGTGGACTTCACTGTCAGTCAGGCCCTGTCTTGGTGACTGTATGTTCCTCATCTAACTCTAGAAGGCCACTCTATACTTGCCTGTTCATTTCCTTGTCCCCTCCTCTGTTTAGAAGGGGTCTCCCTAGTCTCCTGGAACACTGGAGGGGACTTTAGTCAGCTCAGCCTAACAACGAGGGTATGCTGGTGGCGCTGGGCATGGCCACAGACAAGTGACTTTCGACGTCAGAGCTAGGGCCTGCGAGTGCTGTGAAGCAGGCTGGGCTGCTCAAGCAAGCCCTGACAGCGGACTTTGCCCACTGTTTACCCAGGGCAGGGCTGCCACTGGCAAAGCACAGTGTGTTCCCCATACTGTCTCCGCCCCTGCCCTGTTCAGGGACTTCCTCTTCCTGCTTCCTGATGCTGTGATCCCAGGAGGACTAAGGAGGGACAAGGAGGCACAAAATCTCTGTGGCCACCTATGGCCCCTTTGCCTATGGCCCGCTGACCACCCTGTGCTGTCAATGGGAGCCTAGTACCTCTCCCTTCCTATGTGTCCTTACCATGGCATGGACTTGCAATGGATCCAGGTGGACCCAGCACTTAACACAGCAGTGGGGGAAACAGGACCACCCCCCCACACCTTGGTCTTTTTCTTTCAACTGAAGCTTCTTGACCCAGGAAGCCTGCAGGTTGGGGAAAAACTGAAAGCGACTGTTCTCTTGGGGGCACTGGTCCTGTCTGGTGGTTCTGTGACCACAGTGGGTCAGCAACCCTCTCTTGCCATGGGACTGTAACTCAAGGAAATGAGGTCACCACTGGCTGGATCAACACTGCAGCTCTGGCCTGTGGTTATCAGTGATGTGAGACACTTATTCTGGCCCAACCGGGTGAGAGGGAGGCGGGTTTGTTTGGGTACTTGCTTTCCAACCTGGACTCTTGGCAGGCTGGTGATTATGGATGAAGAAAGGGGCACCACAGGATGTTCAGAGGCTGACTGTATCCAGGGAAGCAGCCCCCTCCTCTCAGAAGGTGGCTGTGGAATCTTCTAGCCCTTGACAGCTGAGGCTCTGCTGGCTTTAATAATTATCATCCTAGTAACGGATTTATAATAAAATGTAGGAACACAGACCCTCCACTAGTCATTTTTAGCATAATATGCATTGCTCTGCTTTCCAGCTATGACTTCCTATAAATGGCCACATGCTAGGTTAACATACACAGGTTAACATCTTATAATGGTTGCCTCAAATTTGTCACAAAAACTCTTAAAGTTGCTACCACTATTGCTGGAAAAACCGAGGCTCCAGGAGGTTACTAAGTAGGGTAGGTAGCCAGAATCTAAGTTCAGGACTTCGGATACCCCACTGCCTGGGCACCCCATCCTGCCATCCCACCCATCTCTGCAGGGCATGTTTTAGAACCTTGGGTACATAGGAGCCATGGATTATTGATCAAAAATACTGACTGGTGGGTTAGCGAGGTAGCTTAGGGGATAAAAGCACTTGCCACACAAGCCTGATGACATGGCTTGGATCCTGGAACCTATGTAAAGATAAGAGAGAACCAAGTCCATAGATCTCTTCTGACCTCCGTGTGCATGCCACACCTACATCACATAAATGTATAATAATGATACTAAATAAAATTGAACTGTTGTCTGGAGCCCTTGGGTACACCCCTATAGGGTGAGGTAGCAAGCAGGCAGAGAGGCTCCCAGAGTAGGAGCTTGGTGGTTACCTTGAGCCATGTCCTGACATGGCCCTACACTGTGCCCAGATTGGGGAGACCAGGAACTTAGCCAAAAGAGGAAAGGGAGGCTCCCTCCTGCCCTGACTGAGTCTGGATTGTGGACAGGACTGGTAGAGAGCCAAGATGTTACCCTGTAGAACAAGGGAGCAGTGGGAGGCCTGACGGCTTCTGGACACGGAGTGACAGGCAATACTTGTGCTTTCACTGTTAGAAGTCAAGATTTCAAAGCCATGCTCCCTGAGGCTTGCTGGCGAAACTATAACCCCCTCCTGCCCCCTGCCCCCCCACCCCACCTCTTACTGTGGCCTCCCTGCTTCATGGAAGTTTCCATTTGATCAGATTGTTAAGCATGGAGGTCAGCAACTTTGGGCAGGAATCTGAACTATTCAAGTGCTCTTCTAAAAGCAAATAAAATTGTTTTCCATAGATGTCATCAGACTCAGCCTAGAATCTCAAGGCCTTGGGCTACATTCCACCTACATCCCCCCCACCAATACCTCCCAACCCCTTTCATCCTCTCTCCCTACAAGGCTGATTCTTCCCCACCTCTTCCCCACACACTCAGACCACACAGTGCTGTGCTGGCTGGTGTCCCCACCTGGAATGTGCCCCACTCCTCTACCAGCACACACCCTTCCGCTTCCTGGGACTTCTGAGAACCCACTACTTTCTCTCTCTCTCTCTCTCTCTCTCTCTCTCTCTCTCTCTCTC
>NW_008353596.1:2959957-2993457 GCF_000622305.1 Nannospalax galili
GTGTGCCCCCCCCCCCCCCCCGCGCACACACCCCCTCCCCCTCCCTCTTCTGTGTGCCCGCCCCTCTCTCTCTCTCTCTCTCTCTCTCTCTCTCTCTCTCTCTCTCTCTCTCTCTCTCTCTCTCTCTTTCTCTCCCGTCCCCGTCCCCACCCACTCCATTCATGTTCATTCCATGAAAGATGCTCAAGGGTCCTCATCCTAGCAGGTAGTTAGGCAAGTGGAGGTGGAGGTGATAGAGGGAGGTTTACGGGGCAGAAAGCCGGTGGACCCAAGCATCTCCATACCCCATAGGCCCTGGGGCACATCCGAAGATCATCAGAAAAGGTGGTAACCCCTGCATCACACATCTCCCTGAGAACCACATATCCTGCTTTCCAGGGATCTCTGTCCCCTTCAGACAGTGTAACACAATGGGAAAGGCAAGGCACTGAGTCCCATGGTTGCTACCTCCTCTGCCTCTCCTGCCTGTGTGATCTGCACCAGTCATTTGTCCTCGCTGAAGGCATAGTAACCTTGTCTAGCTTGCTGTGTTATAGGAGATGCCTCTGTCCCTGATGTGGGCCAGGGTCTTAGAACTGGGGCATCTCCTAGTTTTTAGGGGGGCCCAGAATACACCAGACAAAGCTATGCTAAGCCCTTTACATGCATAACATATTTGGTCCACACCATGACACTTTTCCCTGGAGACTCTTGGTGCCCCTGTTATTTTTAGCTCATTAACATCGATGTTAATGATAAAGACAGTGGCTAGAGATTGAGCACTGAGTATGTACTAAGACCATGCACGGTTCTCACCTTCTCAGCAGCCCCATGATTGATATAGAATCACTAGGGGGGTGCTGGGACCCCATTATTGATACATATAGAATCATGCTCCAATCCCTTATATAGAACAGTGTGGTGTTCACATGTATCCTACACACCAGATGATTTACACTATTCCACACACGTGCATGCTGTGCACATAGTTATGGTTCTGTATTGTCTAAGGAACAAATAAGTCTGCACCTGTCCAATACCGACTCAAGTTTCTAGTTTTGAAAAATTTAGATCTGCAGTTGGTTGAACCCAAGGATGAAAAGCTTACAGGGAGAATCAACCGTCCTTCTAAGGAAACCGAAGCTCTTGGAGTCAAAGCTCTGTATCCAAGGTCAATCAACCAGAAGGTACTATAGCCAGGTGGTGAACCCTGCCAACTTATGTATAAGTACACATACACAATCTGCCCCCCAGCTTGAACCAGTGCTCCAGTAGCCCTAAGACGTGTTAGGAATTCCTGCCTGTCTCCTTTCTCCTCCTTCCTTGCCTCTGTTTTCTTTTTAGTAAAGCTTGTGTGACTTACAGCAAATGCACATCTGAAAGGAAGGGTCAGCGAGTTATCACCCATGTAGCCATCCTTTCAATCAAGCCATATACATTTCTGCAATCTAGAAGGTTCCTTTGTGCCCCTCCCAGTCAGTGCTCCCCTCCCACCCCATTCTCTTGGCTTCACCCAGAGCTTTTCCAGTTCTGATGAGGAAACTAAGGTTCAGAAATGAAGCAAACTGTCCCAGACAACTCAGCTTCTAAGTGACAGGTGGGGGTGGGGGTGTGTGCCCACATCTGTCTATCAGTCTGCCAACCCCTCTAGGCCTTCTCACCACCAGTGCTGGTTATGGGGTATCAGACTAGATTCCCCAAGCTGCAGTTAATCCACAAAAAGCATTTATTTTCTTCGAGGTGGGCTGGTTTGTGGCAGCCCATTGGCTTTAAAAACCAATTCAGCCCCAGCTGGTGGAGCCAGTTAGCCCTGGCATGGGTAGTGTAGGAGGGTTTGCACCTGAGATAGCAGGAAACCAGTGGGCCTGGAACATTTGCCTTGGACGTGGAAGGCAGCCGTGTGCTGACCTCATCGGTTGGTGGCTCAGGTGATTGAATCATATCCATCCCACAGTCAGGGCCTCCAGGAAGCAGCCTGGAGTGGCCAGTTCTGGCCTTACATAACCACTGGCCCACTGCTACAGGCCATGCATTTACCCTCCCTGCTGGCACCTCAGCCCCTTTGTGCAGAGTGGGCCTGTCAGCCTGGGCCACTCCAGTTCTTTTGACTAGGAAACAGGGATCCATGCCTGGGAGAAGCCTCCTGGGGACCCCGTGAGTGCACCTGGGCCACACCTGGGATTTGCCTCACTGCTGAGGTCACTCCCAGGATTGCCAGGGATGACTTCATCCAATAATCCCTCAGCAATCCCCAAAGGACCAGCCTTGCCAGGTAGGAAAGGTGAGTGCCTCAAGGAGCAGTCCCTGGGAAGGGAAGCCCTCTCCCTCAGCTACTGTTTGGTAATCACACAGATGTTTCCTTACTCAACAATTTTCTGGAGTGCAAATTGAGGCTAAGGTAGATATAGGTACTGAAGGGAACAGAGGGTGTTTTAATCTGCCTGAGCAGAAATGAATCTTCTGGCTGAACCTCCTATGGCCCATTTGCTCCTTGTCCACTGGTTCTGTGCAATACCTTTATTACTCTGAGCTCTGCTTGGGACAAGCCCCTGGCTGCCTCCACATCCTGTGTTCTCTCTCACCTTTGAGGCCTAGATACTGAGGAGAAAGAGAGGAAGGCACTGGGAGCCCCAGAAGTCTTGGGGCTCAAGCAAAGGCAGACTTTGAGAGTCTAACTCAGCTATTTCCTGCTGTGTGGTCTTGGTGATGGAACACCTCTACTCTGAACCCTGGTTTTCTGATTTGAAAATAGGAATGAGGACATCACACAGGAGAGGATAGGATGGCATGAATCCATCTATTTGAACTTGATTAGGGATACCCCCGCTCCTGCTTACCCAGCATAGTGGGCTGGGTGTTTTGCAGCCTGAAGAGCAGGCCAAATCTGTGGCTGCCACATCCCCAGGAATATATTTGATTTCTACAAAGAAATGAACTGTGTTCTTGAGCCACAGTTCTTATTCACTGAGCACTATGGAACTAGATGGGGTCTTAATAAAAACCACATTCCCCTGTTGGGCCTGCTATGATCTTTCCCAACAAGACAGCTATTCACAGGGCTCTCTTAAAGTTTAACTGTGTAGAGAGTCTTCCTGTATGTAGTACAGATTATGTTCAGCTGTCATCTCCAAGGTACCTAACACATGTGGGGTGTTTTAAAGTTTTATTTTTAATTGGCAAGATGGGGTACAAGGTGATATTTTGAAACCTTCTGGAACTATCAGTTCATCTAGTTGGTACGTCTGTTACCTTAAATATTTTACCATTTCTTTGTGGAAAGAACATTTAAAATTTTGTCTTTTATCTAATTTGAAATACATAATATATTGTCATCAATATAGTTACCTTGCCTTTGTGGTAGGACACCAGAATGTCTGTCTGCCTGTAACTTCATATCTGTTGGCTAGTATCTCCCTGATCCCCATTCTGATGAGTGTTTAGTGTAGCCACAGCCTACCTTCCCCAGCCCTGTGTCCTTCAGCAGCCCATGAGGCCAGGCTTAGAGATTGGAGTTCCCCTCCCCATGGGGAATTACCTGGGCATCTGTACTTTAAGCTCAATGCCTCTCCCTCCCCACTACTTCTGCTCCACTAGCAAGGCCCCTGGCTCAGTAAATAGATCCAAAAAGAAATGGGGTTGGGGTCATCCTCAGCCCAGCCCCATTTGCCATCAGTAAGCACCACCTGTATCCTGCCTTTGCCCCCCTCCAGGCCTGCTCCAGGTTGCCATGATTTCTGAACCACTGTTCAGAGATCAGGATATTCAGGAGAACCTACCATCTGGTTTCCCTGACACAGGATAGACCCTCGAGTCCTCCAGCCTGCTGAGGTGTAAGACTGACCACATGACTTTATTAAACAAGTCAGATGCCTGAGCTGGCCCTGCCTACATCCCAGCTATGTCACATACCATGTTCTTTTCTCTCGTGCCACACCTACCATGATGAACCTTATTCATTCCCAAGTTGGCCCAGGCCCTCTACACATCTTCCTCCTGCTGCTGAGTCCATGCCTTTTCATCCTCTCAGAGCAGCTTCCTGGAGGACAGTTGCCCCTCCAGGCACTCTGCAGTTTTCTGTCAAAGCACTAATCATAGCTGGTGGCAGCATATTTATTTAGGAGGTGAGCGATGTCTGGTCCTGTCTGTGATCTTGATGGAAACAGAGACTATGCTTAGTTTGACACCATTTCTGGTACCTGACAGGTAGTAGATACCCCAAAACTGTTTATTGAATAAATGTGCGTTGCCGCTGTCCCTGGCAGCAAGATGATATGGTCTGTCTGGAGCCACCCACCTCCTAACTGTGGCTATAGAGTAATGATCCAGTTGCTCCAATCTCTGCCTCCTCAGCCTGTGTCTGTGCAGGGGAGAACATTACAGGTGGGATTACATGAAGGATCTGGAGATGACAGCCATCCCCAATCAGCCAGACAGGCTAGATAAAATCACAGGAATTCCTGCATGAGGGTGCAGGAGGTAGAGCAAAGTGCTGTGTAAGTATGAGACGAGCTGTAGCTGCTTAAATCACTGTCACAATTTATTAGCGCAGCCCCAGGAAATTAGCACAGCCATTTGGTCCTGTTCCATCTCAGTAAAAGCTTATGTACTTGTCTCTCTCTCAGTGTGAATGAGCTCTACGTTGATGACCCAGACAAGGACAGCGGAGGCAAAATTGACGTCAGTCTGAACATCAGTTTACCCAATTTGCACTGCGAATGTGAGTATTCCAAATAGCCCTCTTTTCTAGCTCCCACCGTATGGGTGATCTGTCTGCAGGCATGTTGAGCTGTCCAGGGCGAGCTAAGCACACATGGCCAGCTGCAAACAGCATGCACCTTATGACAGCCCTGACTTTTGGGGGGAAGGAGACTATAATTGAGCAGGTAGTTGGAAATTTTCTGAGATGAAAGATAGGAATTTTTTTGTGGGCCTCTGCTGAGCAGCCATATTGGTGCAGGTGGCACAGGGCAGTGGAGTCTTTCCTGTCTGTTTCTTAGAACAAAGCTTAATATTCTTGAGCAAGTGGCTTGCTTGTGGAAAGAAGGAAGCTATGAGAGAGGAAGGGAGGAGTGGGGCACTGGGCTGTGCAAGGCTGTGCAAGGGGAGAAGCCCAGATGTGTATGCAGCTGAAGTCTGGTCTGTGGACTACGGTGGCACTGTAGGGCCAAGCTACCTGGTAGCAGTGGGACAGGGCTGCCACTATCCATACCAGTGGCTGATGGCCACAGGGTAGTTCACATGGGAGTCACATGAGATTCCTAATAGACAGAGTCCTGGTCTGAGCAGCTGATACCTACAGAAGCTCAGTGAGGTACCATCAGGAAAAACAAGGCTCTGGCATCTTCCTTTTGACCTCAGATCTGTTTTCTGTTTTGATTTGTTTTGTTTTTTTGAGACATGGTCTCAATATGCAGCCCTGGATGACCTGGTACTTACTATGTAGACCAAGCTGGCCTCAAACTCACAGATATCCTGCCTCTGCCTTCAAAGTATTGGGATTAAACGGGGGGGGGGGGGGGGGGGGATAAAGACTAAATTATTTCTGTCAAACTCAATGATTAAGTCCAATTTGGAGTCAGGTTCCTCCTGCTTTGCTCAGACTGGCCTTGGCTAAGGTGACCTTAGTTTCTTACCCCCACTTACCCCTTACCCCACTGCCAAAGGATTTGATAAGATGGTCCCTTCCGCTGGGCGTGGTAGCTCACGCCGTTAATCCCAGCACTTGGGAGGCAGAGGCAGGAGGATCTTTGTGAGTTCGAGGCCAGCCTGGTCTACATAGCAAGTTCTAGGAAAGCTGGGGCTACAGCCCTGTCTCAAAAAGACAAAAAAAAAAAAAAAAAAAAAAGAGAGAGATGGTCCCTTTCCTGACTGGTGATGGGCTATCTTCTCTTGGACTCGGGTTCTAACCCTCCCTCAGCCCCACCAGGCCTATAGGCTGATGTAACCTCCTCAGCCTCTTCCCAGCCCTCCCTTCCAATCACAGGACCTGGTTTAGGACCACAGTAAAGGGCATAACTTTGGGTGGGCCTCTAGACAGACACAGGGAGACATTCAGCCCTGTTCCTGCTTTTGGTGAGAGTGACATCACAGGTTTGAATTCACAGTGGCCCAAGGCCAGAGAACCTGTTGAAATAGGTCAGCTTTATTTATTTTTACTTTTTAATTTTTTTCTCTTCTTCTTAGGAAATTAGCTCATCTGGCAGCTTTCTCCTTCAGGAGTCGGTTGTATCTCTAAAACAAGGAAATTCTTAGTCAGGCCACAGGACCAGGATCAGCAGAGCAGGGGCCGGAGGGCTCTAGGTTCCGTCTCAGATCCAGGCAGCGACTTAGGATGGGCCAGGCGTCCTTCTTGCTCACTGGCTATGCCATCCCCTCTTCTCTGCTCCCCATGGACCCTATGTGACTTGAACCCACTGCAGCCCAGGATGGTGGATTTTGTTTCAAAGGCAGAGTGCTTGCACAGCAACCTCCAGGTCCTGGTTCCAATAACCGCCCCTCCCCCCGCCCAGACACACATAAAAGACTTTCAGAAGCTTCATACATAAAATTGTATGCTCGTCATTGTGTCTCTGGAAAATCCAGAGAAGCAGAGCAAGGAAATCACCCGTAATTCCACTACCTGATGACAGGTCTATGGCTACCGTGACATCATTCTGCTCAATTTGGCTTCTCTCTTGTGCATTCTGAACATGGCTGAAGTCATGCTGCCACTGTCATCTCATGCCCTGCTTTCAGAAGGAGTATTCTTTTTTAAATATGTCATTTATTATTTTTATTTTATGTGTATGAGTATATTGCCTGCATGATGTAAGTGCTCCTGTGTCATGCAATGCCCATGGAGAAGAGGGTATAGGATCCCCTGGAGCTGGAGTTACCAACAGTTGTTAGCCACCATGTGGGTGCTGGGACTCAAACCCTCCTCTGCAAGAGGAGCCAGTGCTCTTAACCACGCAGCCATCTCTTCAGCCCCCCCAGAAAGAATATTCTTAAGCTGAGGATGGGCAACTCAGCTATAGAGCACTTACCTAGCATTATATTATATTATGGCCCTGGATTGCTTTTATGATAACATTCTTTTATTTTTGGAGGGGGGTCTTTTTGTTGTTATTGTTGTTGAGACAGGGTCTCCCTGTAGCCTCAGCTAACCTGGAACTTGCTATGTAGACCAGGCTGGCCTCTTATCGCACACAGATCTGCCCGCCTCTGCCTCCTGAGTGCTGGCACTAAAGGCGTGCACCACCACACCCGGCTGATAACATTCTTTTTTAAAAATATTTTTTTTATTATTTTTATTTTATGTGTATGAGTGTATTGCCTGCATATATATAAGTACACTTGTGTCATGCAATACCCACAGAGGTCAGAAGATGGCCAGCGTCAGATCCCCTGGAACTAGAGTTACAGACAATTGTTAGCCACAATGTGGGTGCTACAAATTGAACCTGGGTCCTCTATAAGAGCAGCCAGTGCTCGTAACTGCTGAGCCATCTCTCCAGCCCCACAGTCTTCTTTTTTAAAGACTTATTTTATTTTTAATTATGTATATGTGGGCAGGCGGGTATATATACTTGTGAGAACAAGTGCCCACTAAGTCTGGAAGAGGGCATCAGATCCCCTGGAGCTGGAGTTAACAGGAAGTTATAAGCTGCCTGACATTGGTGTTGGGAACTGAACTGGGGCCCTCTACAAGAGCAGTACAAGCTCTTCACTGCTAAGCCATCTCTCTAGTCTTAATCACATTGTTCTTCAGCATACAACTAATAGAAGAATTTTTTCAAGATAGACCTTTAAAATACAGAAATATAACTCAGTGGTAAAGTGTTTACTTAGCATGTAAGATGCTTTGAGTTAGATCCTCAATACAGAGGGAGAAGGAAAAACAATTTTATATAATATTTTATATATTTATATTTTATTTAAGTATGTATTTAGTATTAAGTATTATTTAGTATGTATTAAGTATGTATTTTTATCTTTTTGTTGGTTGTTTTTCAACAGGGTCTCTCTTGTCACACCTGACCTGGAAGTCACAATGTGAACCAGGGTAGCCTCGATCTCGCAGAGATCCACCTGCCTCTGCTTCCTGAGGGCTGTGATTAAAGGCGCAAGCCATGGCGCCTAGCTATAATACATGTTTTTAAAAACACAAAAGTACCCCTTATGTTTCCTTTTGTTGCCCCTGGCATGTCATCATCCTGAGTACCCTGTGCTGGCTGTGGAGGGCTCTTTTCCCTCCCTTCCTATGTGTCTGTAAACATACAGTCAAGCCCTCCATATCTGCAGTTTCATACCCAGAGATTCAACCACCCTCAAGTTGAAAGAATTCAGAAAAGATATAATTGCATCTGTACTGAACATGTACAGACTTTCCTGCCTTACCATTATTTCCTAAACAATACAGCGTAGAAAGTAGACGTGCTGGTATTAGTTAGTCTAAAATGCCTAAGACAATCAGCATATGAAGAGAAAAGGTTTGCAGTGGCTCAGCATGGGAAGTTTCAGACTGTGGTTGTGCCTCATGGTGGGAACCTGGGGTGGGCAAATCTGTTCATCTCAAGTCAAGAAAGCAGAGGAGAGAAAGCAGAGGGTGGCAATTTTACTGTCCCCTACAAAGGTAGAGCCTATAACAGTTAGGACCTACTAGGCCCCACTCTTAAAAGTTCACTGCCTCCCTGTAGCACCTCAGGCTGGGGACCACACTTCCATGGTGTGGGCCTTTGGAGGGACTTGAACTCCAAAGAATGATAGCTGTTTACACAACATTTGCATTTATTGAGCTGTATGAATAACCCAGAGATGATGTAACATATATGGAAAGATACCCTTGTTTGATGTAAATACTCTTATAGGAGGCTTGGCATCCCAGGGATGTTGAACAACAAATCCCTCATGTGTACACAGGACATGTGTCACATTTAGTTTCTTTTTCTCTTTTTAGATAACTTGAACCCTACACTATGGCAATGTAGGACTTTTGTGGTTTGTTTTTCCCCTGCTTAATATTTTTGAGCTGTTCTTAAATTACTCATACTATTAGTAAAATAATAACTGACCATTTCTCCAGCCAGACTTGTACTGAATCATTTGGCTGCGTTAACTTAGTACAATGTACCATGTCCTAGCAGATTGCCTAAAGGAGGTAGGCTTAGAGCAAGACACCAATTCCAGTCCAAGCTTTGTTGCTTCTTAGTTGTGAGCTTTGTGCCTCGGTTTCCCTTGATGTTGGCTGGGTGCCAATGACATCATCTTTCCCACAGTATCGTTCAGGTGCTATGTTCTTATACAAAGCTATTGAGCCAAGTGTCCAACATAAAGTAAGTGCTCTTTTAAGTTTCTTAAGTCTTAGGGGCTGGAGAGTTGGCTCAGCAGTTAAGAGCACTGGCTGCTCTTGCAGAGAACCTGGGTTCAGTTCCCAGGATCCACATGGTAGCAAACAACTGTCTGTAACTCCAGTTCCAGGGAACCCAACACCCTCTTCTGCCCTCTGAGGGCACTGCCTGTATGTGGTACACTTACAGACATGTATTCAAAACACTCATACATATAAAATAATCAGTTTTTTAAAAGTTTCTTAAGTTGTCACAGTGCGCCTGTGATAGAGGAAGAAATGGAGGTGTGGAGAGGTGAGGTAGCTAGCTCTGGGACCCAGGGGCGGCTGCTTCCCTGCTCGGAGCCTCCTCTCCATGCACACTGTTCAGTGCCTTCTCTGTACCTGCTGCCCCACATCACAGAGGGCAGCTGATCTCCTGGCCATCATCATTTTGACACTTGGGTTGCTTCTCCTTTTTCAATATTTTACTATTTTTATTTTATGTGTATGAGTGTATTGCCTGCATGTATGTAAGTGCACCCATGTCATGCAATGCCTGTGGAGGTCAGAAGAGGATGTCAGATCCCCTGGGATGGGAGTTAGGACAGTGGTTAGCTGCCATGTGGGTACTGGGATTCCAACCCAAGTCCTCTGCAAGAGCATCCAGTGCGCTTAACCGCTGAGCCATCTCTCCAGCCCTTGGGTTGCTTCTTACTGTCACAGTTTCAGAAGTGGCCTTGTGCACATGTCTGGTCACGAGCGTGTGTGTAGACTGGGCTCAGGTGGAACTGCTGAGTCAGGCAAGGGACTGTTTGTGTTTCTTTAGCCTTCAGCTTACAGAGTATCATCTGTGACGACCATATCATGTGCCCTTCTCTGCTGGCTGGCTCATACTTTCTGATGCCAATTGAGGAACACGATTGTACTTGATTATCCCTGGCTGTCTTTAAAAATAACTTGCAGCTACCCTTCCTCTGTATAGCAGCTTCCTCTGTGGTCTGTCTGCCAGAGAGCTGGCTGTGTTCCTGTGGTGCACAGGAGCTTCTCCTTACTCAGACTTGGACCATCTCAGGGATCACAGTAGAGTGGCCTGCCCATTGTACAGATGCCGAAGCTGAGGCACAGTGAGGCAGCCGATCCAGGTTGAAGTCAGGGTCAGCCAGCACTGTGTGCTGAGAAACCTAGCAAATGCACTGCTCCTGTGGAAAGAGAAGCCTGACTCATTCCTTGGTGCCTCCCCAGTGCTTCCCCAGGGTATAGGAAGGTGTGAATGAATGAGAGATAAATGAAGAATGAATGAGTGCCTGAACCTGTTCACTTGGTGACCCGTAGAGTGTGAGGTTTAGTGAGAGCTGGCACTGATGAAGCACTTCCCGCCTGCTGCCGTCAGACCCTGCTCTAAGCATTTTCCACATCTGTTAACTGAGCCACATAACCTTCTATTGAAAGTTCAATTTTTTTATCACCTCACTTTTTCCCAGGGATAAACTGAGCCACTGAAGTTAGTGAGTACCTGAGCCACGGTCACTCTGGTGAAAGGCAAAGCTAGGTTCCAGAGTGGCTGACCTCCATGGCCTTTCCCCTCTGTCCACAGCGTCCCTTGGACCTTGCGTTAGCAGTCACCCTGCTCCCTGCATCTTGGCCCCTTGACTCCATCAGCCACTGCTTCTTCCTGACTTCCTCTGTTCTCCAGCCTCAGGCAGTGGCAGGGGCGCTGTGACTTTTCTGGATGAATGATGTTTTGGGTACTACTTAGCCAAACAGCCACTTCTTCCTGTGCTGGCTGGCTTCCTGTGTGATTTTGAGCTCCCCAGGCAGTGTGTCTATGGAGGGTGAAATGGTACTTCTGGGGAGGTGGGCTGTCCCCACTCTGTAGGGTGTGAGTGACTCCTCTCTTTGGCTCCCACAGTGGTTGGGCTTGACATTCAGGATGAAATGGGCAGGCATGAAGTGGGCCACATCGACAACTCCATGAAGATCCCTCTGAACAATGGGGCAGGCTGCCGCTTTGAGGGCCAGTTCAGCATCAACAAGGTATGGAGACCTTTTGTGGGCCCTTTCCCTCCTCTCCACCCTGACTGATCCCAACAGAACCCCTGGCAAGCTGAGAATCAGTACTTGCTTGCCTGAGACTCGGTGAGTTTAGGACTCCCTCGAGTTTCAAGCCCCTGTGGCAGGTTCAGAAAGGACAGCTCCTAAGCCAGGTATAGTGGTGGAAGCCTTTAATCCCAGCACTCCCAGAGGCAGGTGGACCCCTGTGAGTTCGAGACCAGCCAGGGCTACATAGCAAGACGCTGTCTTTAAAAAAAAGGGGTGGGGGTTGGGCAGGGAGTGGTGGCTGCTCCTCTCCTGAGTGGAGGACACTAAGAGTGTTGAAAAGACCTTTAGGATTTGTGATCCTGAGGCTGAGGCTATGATGGTAATAATGCTACAGTGGCGCCATTCATGTCACAAAGCTTATGTGGGGTAAATGAGTGAACATACACCATTCACACCTTGTATGTTCAAGGTCAGGAGTAAGCTCTGGCAGCACAATGAACAGATGGGTCAGGTTCTGGGGTTGATAGAGCTTATGTTCCAGTGGAATTAGCCAGCCGGGACCTCTCCATCATTACCATACATTATGCTGTCAGCCCAGTATACAAAGTCCTCGTCAGAACTATGGGGACAGACTATAGGAGGTCAAGAGTGGAAGTGAAAGACAGTGGTTGTAGAGTTGGGGACAGTGGTCAGGTTGAGGGTACAGTACCGAGTCGACAGGATTTAACTATGAATTGGTGTTGGGAGGTGAGGGCACACATACACCCAAAGACCCTGTTGCCTTTCTGCCTTGATAGTTTGTTTTGCAAATGTGGAAGCTTGAGAAGGAGGGATTCTTTGGGAGGGGACTGGGAATCAATCCTTTAGTTCTGGTACATCTGCTGTTCCCAGCAAGTATCTCCAGAGAAATGTCAAGTTGGAAGTTGGAGGCATGTTTCTGGAGCTCAAGGAGAGAATTCTGGGTAGCAGCCATTGCTGTGGGAGTCCACAGTGAACAGATGATGTGGGAAGTCGTAGCTTTAGGTTGGGGCTACTCAGAGTAGGAACCCCCAACAGCAGCAGCAGCAGTGCCTCGGGGGGTGTCAGGAAGGCAGAACTTGGGGCTCCACCTCTGACCTCCTGAAGTCTTCCTGAGACTCATGCCATCAAAATCTGAGGGTTCCAAGATCACCTAGGCAGAGGATGTAGCACTTTGCTCTAAAAACTTGGGGTGCACTAACACCCCTAAGGAGTGCAGATTTACCTGGCACACCCCCCCCAAAGAAAGTGGATTAAATTACATCTTTGTTTTTGCTAAGCTCTAATTTAGCAAAATCTAATTTAGCATTTCCTTCTGCAGTCAATATAATCAATAAACCAAAGTACTGTGGGCAGTGCCCATGACTTTATTAGGAGAAATTGCTGATAGTCACACCACATTACAGTTGTAAAGAATTTCAGGATACTGTAAAGACGTCACCACTTTGAGAATTACAGCAACTGTTTGGCCTACCTGGGTCTTGTAATGACGCATGGCTAAAAAAGCATTTTCTAATGTTTTTTTTTTATCATTTAAATAGAATTTTCCTTCGTAAGTCCTATATATTTGGAATATTTAATTTTTTTTTTTTCTTTTTGAGACAGGGTCTCCCTATAGCCTCAGCTGGCCTGGAATTCATTATGTAGACCAGGCTGGCCTTGAACTCACAGATTCGCTTGCCTCTGCCTCCCGAGTACTGAGATTAAAGGTGTGCACCACCATGCCCATCGGAATATATTTTAAAATTTTTTAAGCATTTAAAACACAGGCCTCCTAATGCTGGCAAGGGGTTGTCTATGGAACCAAACCTATTAAGAACTTAAAGTTGTGAAAGAAATACAGTTTGAGAACTGGTTTCTGTGGGACCCCCCACTGAGAAGTGAGGGGGTGACAGGAAGTAAGAATGGTCAGACAGGAGGAAAAAAGGGCTGGGCAGGCCTTGGAATCTAGAGAAGGGTATTGTGTTAGTTTTCTGTTGCTGTAACGAAATACCCAGGACTGGGCACTTTATAAAGAGAAGAGTTTTACTTAGTTCATAGTTCTGGCAGTTCAGGGGCATGAACAGGTATTGGTTGGCTCTGGTGAGGGCCTCATGGCAGATGCCACCACAGTGGTGGGAACATGTGTAACAGAAAAATAAGGTTATATCATGAGATGGGTAGGCAAAGAGCAACGGAGGTCCCACCACCTCTTCATATCACCACCCTGGAAGCAATGCTTCCAACACATGAAGTTTTGGGGACACACTCAGCCAAGGTGCACGCTCAGAGCTGGTGCTGCAAGACCGAAAGTGAAACTGGGAAGGAGCACGCCCTGTTCTGGCAGAAGACAACCAGGGAAAACTGATGAGAGGAGAGAACACAAAGAGCAGGTGGGATCCAGGCCATAAGAGAGGCTGTTCTTGGAGCAGGGGAGGCAGGAGGAAAGGCAAGTCCAGGCCCAGCACCACAGATGGGCAAATAAACCCACAGTGACCCCGGCTCTTTACTCTGCCTCCTGTCCTCTCTGCCAATGTTCTCCTGGAGACCCACTGCTCACTGTACTTCTCCACTGATATGGGCCTTTAGGGAACACTTCCCTCTCCTGCCCACCCCCCACTCACTGTCTGTTACAATCCCCCTCAGACAGTGGCTTTTCCTCCTTTAAGCTTGGGTTTCTAGACCTCTTCTGACCATTGACTAATTTGCTAATATATCCATGCTGTTGAGTGCTCAGCACTGACTGGATGCAATGAAGAGATAAACATGATTCTTACACTTGGTGCTACTCATGGTCTCTTGTGGGATGACACCCAACACACAGGTAGATACTCCAAACAGTCAGTGTATAACTTTGATAACCTAGACAGACAATGAAATGAGTGCTGTGTTGGGGAACGGGTAACTCCCCTGTGATGGGGCTGTGGGGAAAGGCATCAGATGGTGACAGTTGAAGATAACCAGGCACACATGTACACACACTCACTTCCCAATTGTCAGATGTGATCATCTGTACTCAAAATGTACGCTTTGCACAGTGAGCAAGAAAAGACCACATTTATTTGGTCTGCATGTCCAGCACCCAGATGACAACCCTGCCACCACACCTCCCACTTCTTGGCAAACATACCCAAGGCTGCCCTCTGCTCTCTATGGGCAGGCTTCCAGCTGGCTCTGGGTGAACAGAACTTGCCCTTCAGGGTCAGACCAACTCACTTTCAAAATTCCTGATTCTGATGTTCTCTAAGGATTCATTCAGCCTTTCCGTTTTTCTAAGCCAGTTTCATCTTCCGTAAAGTGGGGATATCAGCCAGGCATGGTGGCTCATACCTGTAATCCCAGCTCTCAAGCGGCAGAGGCAAGTGGATCTCTATGAATTCAAGGCCAGCCTGGTCTACATAGTGAGTTCCAGGCCAGCAGGGGCTATAAGAAGACCCTGTCTCAAAAAGACCACCCCCCCCAAAAAAAGTGGGGAATATCAATACCAATGTCATTACAGGCATGACCAAATCAAATATATACAGTACTTAACAAAGCTGGGTCTAGACAGGCATGGGCACCCTTCCCTGCCCTGCCTTTTTATCCATGAGCAGTTTTCCCTGTTCTGGTCAGCCTGTGGTCACCATCACCTTGTACAAGTATATTTGTACAGTGCATGTGCACAGCAAGCATGCAACAAATGGGGCTTCTCTGGCTGGAGGAGGGAGGGAGGGCCGGCGGCCCGGCCAGAGTGTCTATAGAACGGTCATCTAGCCCCCTGTACTGTGGCAGCTACTCACCGAATTCTTACCTAGCCCCTTCCATAAGAGTCCTAAGGAAACTGGAGCTTGGGGATTAAGGCCGGCCAGGGCGTCTATAGAAGGGTCATCTAGCCCCCCGTACTATGGCAGCTACTCACCGAATTCTTACCTGGCTCCTTCCATAAGAGTCCTAAGGACACTGGAGCTTAGGGATTAAGTAGCCTGCACATGGCCACAGCTGGAACTGAACCCAGGCACCCTGAGCCCCAAGACCTGCCTGCACCTATGTTACACGTGCTCTGACCAGAGTGGCCATGTGTTCCAGGTCACAGCCTGGGCCACTCTCTGCCCCAACCCCTTGGGAGTGTGGAGACACCTCTCACCCTTGTTAGGGTCTTATGCCTTTGAGGAACTGCCATTAAGACAGCCAGTGATACTCAGATAAGGAAACCAATCGAGACAGTCTGCTGTGTTGGCAAGGACAGCAGCTGTCCCTCCTGTCTCCCATCCTCAGGTATAGACTTGTCCCAAGGCCCCTATAAGAAATGAACCTACAGCCAGATACCAGAGTTCACCTGCAGGTACTCTGCCAGCCCAGCAGCCTGGACTGAGACCACCTAGTAGCCTCACTAATCACCACAGCTTTTGGGAGAAGGGCAGAAGGGAAGGGGGTGGTTGGCTCTAGCTATATATTTTTAAAACCCATCAGAGACGCTGACGTAGGTGCCTAAGTCACAGGCTCTAAAAGTGTCGTCTTCTCTTCAGCTCTGCATGTGCTGGCGTGACTCAGCCCCCTGTGATAGATTTGGTGTGGGGCAGAGTGGGTTACTGAGTCACGGCCCCAAAGGGCTGGCAGCGGTTGGTAGGTACTCAGGAGCCGGTCTTTGCCGCTCACTTAACCCTGGGGGAAGAAACCATAGACCCAAGGCTATTGTTGCCTATAGTCCAGCCCACTGCCCAGAAAACCTGACAGGACACTGGCAGCCCTGTGGATTTCTTTCTTCAGTATGTGTCAGCCATAGGATTTAGTTCTAACTATATAATGTAAAGCCCCCACCCCATGCTAGGATGCAATCCAAAGCTTTGTGCATGTGAGGCAAGGCGCTCTACCACTGACATAGGCACCTGAGCTACATTCCCACTGAGCTACACCGCCAGCCTTGTGCAGGCTTTCAAAAAAGAAAACACCAGTGGAAGTGTGAAATTGCTTTTAAATGCAGTGGCTTTTTCTCATGTCCCACCTGTGAGGAGGTCGTTTGCTCTTCCAAGGCCCCTTTTCGGTGGGTCCTAAAGACAAGTGTGCTCATCCCACAAACCTGTGGCATTCTTCCCAGTCTCAAAACCCTTTGTGGTCATTATCCCCCATTTTCTGACAGGACAGCTGAGGCACAGGGTGGCAACTGGACATGAGCCCAAGTGTAGACCTCAGAGCCACTGTTACTGGGTCTGTGAAGCAGGCTGCGCTGTCACTGGAGAGCAACCTTGACGCGCTCTCATCCTGTCATTCAACTCAGACCCCCCTGGACTGCCCCCTCTTCCACCATAGCCCATGGCACATGAAACTGCTGAAGAGGCAGGTTGCTGCTGACAGCCTTCAGCTCTGTGCCTGGAGCAGAACACCAACAAGGGCACACTGATGGATGGTGACATGCTAAGCTGTAGCCGTATCCCTTCCTCCCCTGCATAGGCCCTGGGTTTTCAGTGTGGCACTTAAGCTTTTGGCCAGGGAGACATCACCTCCCTCTTGTGTCCTTTTGCATCGTACAGCTCCTCTCTGCCCCGACCCCCTTCTATCCAAGGCTAAGTATTTCTAGCTCTCCCATCCCCTAGACATGCCCCAGGCTTATTCGTGCCATTCTGGTTCCTCTTATCAAAGGCTTTTTCCTGTCTTCCTAAGAAATGCAGACTTGTCTTCAGGGCCTTAGCACAAGGGTATTCTTAACCCTTCCTGAACACATCTCCCTACTCCACCCCAGTGGAGGCCCTCAGCTCAGCTTGAGGGGTGTCAGGCTCAGGTCTAGGTTCTTTTCCCCCAACACAACACCTTCTAAAGGGCTGGTTCCACATAGCCATCAGCTCAGGGCTGCTGAAGTAAATGGTATCCAGGCATCTGTGTTGGGGAGGAACAGGCTTGAAAACCAGGAGTTCTAAATGTAGCTCTTGGCATGAGACCTTAGCAAGTATCTCTACTGCCGTGCATCTTGATTTTCTTTACTGTGGGAAATACCAGGTTTCAGTCAGGATCAAGTGCTGGGTTCATTCAATGTTTATTGAGCACCTATTAGGACTGGATCTGAGGGCTATAGTGGGGAAAAAAGCCAATGAAAGTCTCCATTCCATCAGGAGGAGACAGAGCTTAAGATCAGTAGGACAGTGCTTTCACAGCCAGTGGGGCTGGTGGACAGGGAGGGTGTTCTAGTTTGTTTCTCCATTGCTGTGACAAAATACTCTGACCAATATCAACTTGGGGAAGAAAGAGTTTATTTGGCTTACCTTGGACCACATGGTAGGAACCCAGGGCAGGAACCTGGAAGCTGGAGCACAGGCCATGGAAGAACGCTGCTTACTGGCTTGCTCCCCAATTTGGTATTGGTCAGGGTATTTTGTCATGGCAATGGAGAAACAAACTAGGACAGAAATTGGTACCAATATCATGGGATATTGCTGTGACAGACCTGACCTTGTATTTTGGGGAGGATTGTAGAAGCATTTGGAATGTTGGACTGGAAAAGCCATTGAGGGCTTATAGTTTGTTGCTGTGGAGCTTGGAACAGTTACATGGAAAGAGTTGTGGACAATGGAGGCCTGGCTTGTGAAGCTTCAAAGGGAAGTGGAGACTATCAGGGCTGTTTGTGCGATGTCTTGAATTGAAAATCTGTGGGTTCTGGTCAACTGGGGCTGAAGAATCAGCTGTAATTAAGAAGAGACCAGAACTACAGAAGTGAAATCTTTGTTTTACTGGGACAGTTGATGCTGGTTAACTGGGGCTGAAACAAGTAAGTAACAAGGGACCAACATCATCATTGTGGCAAAATCTTCTGGAAAGTATTTCCTCAGGGTCAGCACACAGAAGCTATGGTCCAGAGGGGGCCTGAGCCTCCATCTCTAGCCAAAAGCAGGACTTGGTAATGTGTAAGAGTCTCCTGCATGGTTCTGGTATTGAAAGTATGAAGGGGTCACAGAGAGCAGCTGAGGCTTGCACCCTGAGAGGTTAGGAAGGCTGTTGGTGAAAGTGCAGCCTCAGTTGCAGTGAAGACCCCAGGATTGAAGGAGTCATGGAGACAATCTGAGGCTTTGCACCCCAAGAGGCCAGAAGAGGCCATTGGTGAAGGTGTAGCCTCAGTTTCAGTGGAGACCCCAGTGTTTTGGAGATGCCGGGACCATGGGACGACCACCAAGGGCAGCAGCGGGTGTGGAATGGAGCTGGCCTGGGTCTACGAGACAAGATATGTGCACCGTGGATGGCAGAGTCAGAGAAGTGGAGCTGCCAAAACCCTTTGGAGCCCAGAAGATTGTGAAACCTAAATGTCCAACCTTGAACTACTTTGCTGGACTTAGGTTTTGCTTAGGTAACCCCAAGTCTTCCCTTTTGAAATAAGACAGTATTTGTTTTAGATTTTACAGGAACCCATGGTTAAGAGACTTTTGAAAGAGACTATGGACTTTTAAGTGTTTGGATTTTTAAGGACTGTGGGACTTTTAAGGTTGTGCTGTCTTATGTTGTGTTATTGTTACCATCATATCTTAGGAACAAGAAATGGAAAGGTTGTGGTTTAATAGTGATGTGTTTGTGTGTCAGGTTGACAAGGGGTCAATTGTGCTGGATAGCTTTAATGTCAACTTGACACACCTGGGTAGAAGGAGCCTCAATTGGGGAATTTCCTCCATTGGACTGACCTGTGGTCATGTCTGTAGGGCATTTTATTGTTGAGTGGTGTGGGAAGGCCCAGCCCACTGTGGGTGGTGCCAGCCCTGGGCAGGTGGTCCTGTATTGTATAAGAAAGCAGGTTGAGCACAGGCCAGAGGAGCATGCCAGTAAGCAAAAGTCTTCCATGGCCTGTGCTCCAGCTCCTGCCTCCAGGTTCCTGCCCTTACCTCCTACCTTGGGCTCCCTCAGTGATGAACCCAGGAGATGTAAGCCAAATAAACGCTTTCCTTCCCAAGTTGGTATTGGTCAGAGTGTTTTATCACAGCAATTGAAAAGAAACTAGAGCAGAGGGCCTCTCTGAGAAGCAACATCTGATCACAGGCCTAGGGAAGATGAGGGAAAGCTTAATGGGGAAACATTCTAGGAAGAGGTGGGAGACACAAAGCCCCAAGATGGGACCGTGCTGTATAGTGTTTACAATGCCACAGGGAGACCAGTGTGTCTGACTGGAATGGCAAAGGTAAGAGTGATGTGAATGAGGCAGAGAGAGTGAGTGGGGCAGAGTGCATGGCCAGTGACCAGAGCACACCACAGGAGCACATGGACTCAACTGTTGTTTTTTCCATTGCTGTAATAAAATACCTGAGACAGTAATGGATGAAGAGAAGACATTTATTTAGCTTTGGATCAGGTGTCCCTGTCAGTTGACGTCCGGTGAGGACCTCTTAGTGGATGGTATCACAGTGATGGACACTTGACAGTGACAGGCACACCTACAGCAAGGATTACATGGTGGGACAGGAAGCTGGTGAGAGGATAGGCCAGTGTTGCTGTTTATAACCTTCTGTCAAGAATCATCATAGGTCCCACAAGAACCATATTAATCCCTTCTGAGATCAGTGACTCTCGGTGACCTAAGGACCCCTCCTCCCTCCTTCCAACCAGCAAGGCTCCATGTCTAATAGGTCCTGCCAACTTGCTCTTGGCCACAATGAGGGCCACATCCCCAGCATGTGAATCTTTGCATAGCAAACCATATTCAAAGAGCAAACTGACAGGCAAGAAGCCTTGGAGGGTTTAAGGAAGAGTGTGGCAAGATCAAACATAGGGTCTGTGTTGGGAGAGGCAAGGGCATGCTGGGAAGCTGGGTACCAGGGCAGAGGCTGCTCTAAGGTCATCTGTACAGAGATCTTGGAGGAGAGAAGACAGGGACCTCAAGGCAAAGGAAGAAGCTCGTCCACTACAGTTTGTCCTTCAGGGTTCCCTGTCTAGAGTGATGGGGCTGACTTAAGTGGGTGTGACCTTGGTTTAGAGCTCCAGAAAGTCCTATTGGTCGGCAGACTCAGAGTGCACCTAACCCACCATGGGGCCAGCAGTCCAGAATCCACAGAGGTGGGTGGGGACAGCTGTCATTTGGAGTACTGGTTCTGTGCCAATTGCCCAGGTGAGCATTTCATGTGCACTCTTGCCCTGGATTATCCCAGATCCCTTCTCAGGAAGCCTCTGTGAATGCTCACAGGCTACTTCAAAATCACTCACTTGGAAATGACACAAGCCAGGGTCCCAGCTGTACATGTCTGACTCCAGTGCCCATTCCATGTCTGCAGTCCACCCTTGAAACCAATCACACAGATTCTTGAAACCTGCCGTTTCTCCCCCAGGTCCCTGGAAACTTCCACGTGTCCACACACAGTGCCACAGCCCAGCCACAGAACCCTGATATGACGCACATCATCCACAAGCTCTCCTTTGGGGACACACTACAGGTGAGCAGGGATAGTTGCATGGCTGTGAGCTAGTGCCCTGGGGCTCCTCCTGAGGGTTGCCCACTTGAGGCTTCTTTGTCATGTCTTCTGAAGGCAGGGCTACTGTGTCACCAACCATGCATGGGACTCAACTGCTCAGACTGGGACTGGGGAGGGGGCAGCCACAACATTGTTTTAATAAGAAAATACTATCAACACTTTCTCTATGTGAATGCAGCTCTGCAAGGTGGGGGTAGCATCCCATTTTACAGATGTGAAGGCTAAGCCCAGAAATGTCATTTGTCCTGTGGTTCTGACTCTAGAGTCTGGCCCAGTCTCCTCATAGCTGTCTCAATGTTTTGTTGCTATAACTGAGAAGCAGACTGGGCAGTGTTGAATGAATACACCTTTATTTGGCTCATGGCTCTGGAGTCTCAGAAGTCAAGAGCATGGTGCTGGCATCTGGGGAGGGCCTCCCTTCTGCTGCATCCCAACATGGCAGAGACATCACATGGCAAGACAGAGCAAGCTAGGCAGAAAGAGCTGCTTTTGGAACAGAGCCACTCCTGTGAGAACACATTAGTCTGTCTACCACTGTGGTAGTCAGTTTGTTGCACTTCTCAAATATGGCTGACTTAGGACTCTGAGGGTCAAGTTTCAGCACATGAAATTGGGGGACTTGCTCACATTATAGCAACAGCATCTCTGCTTAGCTATGTGGTGCCCACCTTCACAGACCAGGGACAAGGTGAGCATTGAAGGACTCGGATATACCTTTGCTATCAGCTATCAGCCTCCTACCCACAGCAGCAGGTTCTTTGCCTTAAATAAGGGGTTGGAGAGATGGCTTAACAGTTAAGAGCACTGGCTGCTCTAGCAGAAGACCCAGATTGTGTTCCCAGCACTCATATGGCAGCTAACAACCATCCCTAACTCCAGTTCCAAGGAATCTAACATCCTCTTCTGGCCTCTACAGGCATTACACACATGGTGCACTTATATGCAGGCAAAACACTCATACACATAAAATAAAAATAGAGTATAGGAACAAAGGCCAGTCCTCTGCTGGGGTCCATCTTTGCCACCCTGCATAGCAACCCTGAAGACAAGTTCTGTCATGCTCTATTTCACACAATAGAACTGGCACCTCAGAAGGCTACATTACTGGGATAGGAATCCCAGGGTCCTGACAAAGCCTTGGTGGAGGTGGCTTGGTGGGCACCCTCTGTGTACTGGGTGTTGGCAGGCACCTAGCAGCTTACCATACCCTTACAACAGCACTGGAAGGTAGACCCTATGAACTCTAGTGTCCACACTGGGACATGGAGGCATGGTGTCACATAGCGTAGGTTGTGTACCTCATTGGTTCCTTCTGTGTAGGTCTTGAGCCCTCCATCTCCCTGCCTCAGACTTCTAATGCTGGGGTTACAAACTGGGCATCATAGCAGCTTTACGTGGGGACTTTTAAGACCGTCAGCCTTCAGGGTACTTTTCATTGGAGAGCAGCATTGTAAATGACTCTCTTTATTTTTGGAGACTAGGTCTTGTGTAGCCCAGACTGGCCTCAAACTTTCTATGTAGCCAAGGATGAGCTTAAACTTCTGATCCTCTTGCCTTCTACTTCTGGAGTTACTGGCGTGTGCCACCATGCCTAGCTGATACCTTGTTTAGTCGGCATGAACACTCTCTGAAGGATACTACATGGGATTTTTTTTTTTTCTGATGAAGAAATTGAATCAGAGTTTTATAACTGTCCAGGGTCACCCATATTGTAAGGCACCAGATATGCCTGGTTCCAGGTCTTCTGTTACTTTACCTCATATAGTCATGTGTTCATCATACTCTAGGGAAGTTTTCTGCTTTGTTCCAGGCCCTGAGGTTACTGTTGTGAATACTACAGGGCCTGGGAGCTGAAGAGATGGCTCAGTGGTTAAGAACACTTGCTCATAACCACCTATAGCTCCAGCTTCAGGGAATCGGATGCCCTCTTCTGGCCTCCTGGGCCACCCACATCCATCTCTCTCTCTCCCTCTCTCTGCCCCCCCCTCTCTCTCATACATATACACACAAATCTTAAAAAAAAATACAGGGCTGTTGATTTTAAGAGATTGGATGTAAATAAACATTAATATAGATCAAGGAATATTGAAGATAGGATTCTAGACACTGATGTTGGGATGTGGGTTCTGGTGGGAGCAACCTGGGAAATCAGGGCCAGTATCCCAGAGGAGGTGAGGGTAAAGTGATTTAGCCAGGCTCAGGACAAGAACACGAGGACCAGGCAAGGGGACATTTGACACATTACCCTCTCTCAGAAGGTCTGTTCTATGCCATCGTTTTTGTATTAACAGACCCTCAAGCTGACTTTCAGGAAAATCAATCAGCAGATGTCTGTGACCCCAGAATGACATCTATACATGAGGTATCAAAGGCCCACGTCACCCAGGAGGCAGTTCTCTCTGAAGGAGGGGAGCCGGAAACTTGGTTTGTGTGGGAAAGATCCATGCTAGGTTGACAAAGGGGATGCTGATGGAGTCAGGCTGCTGTCACACAGCACACAGGCAAGGCTGAAGACAGGAGGTGAGGGAAGGGCTGTAGCCTGGGCAAGGAAGACCAGAGCCCAGACTGAGACAGGAGAGAAGGAAGAAGATGAGAGGGCAAATTGGGGCTGCATGCAGGTGCAGGACTGAAGGACAGCACCGTCCTGTGCCCCACATTACTGTATAAGAATCTGAGTTTTTCTTAATGTACACAACTTTGCTTAGAGCCAGTCCTTCCATCCACGTCCATCTGTCCGCTTGAAAATTATTTATCAGCCGGGTGTGGTGACACACACCTTTAATGCCAGCACTTGGGAGGCAGAGGCAGGCAGATCTCTGTGAGGTCAAAGCCAGCCTGGTCTACATAGAGAGTTCCAGGCCTGCTGGGGCTACAGGGAGACCCTGTCTCAAAAAGAACCCCCCCCCAAAAAAGAAAAATATTTATCAAACACTGTGTGTTGCACACACATTGGTGAGATGAAGGGTGGTTCATGCCGGTGTGGAGTGAGAAGGAAAGATAGGGTTTCACCAAATCATCACACAAGTGAGTGTGTGATGCAAGTGAGGCACTGGCCCTGCTGGTATGGTGCCTTCAGCCTAGAGGGTACACTGCAGCACTGGGTGGGGGGTGGGGGGATGGGATGGGGGCACTGCAGCACTGGTCTCCACAGCCCTATCCTAGGGGATCAGAAGCCAAGTTTCAGAATTCCAGTCACAAGGCAGCAAATGAACACACTTGCCTTTCCTGCCCTGCCCAGTTGCTGAAAGTTCTGTTCTGTTGCATGTCAGTAAGCATCAGCTTTCCGGGCCAGCATAAAGGTTAGGTCACCCACCCACAGCTCCTGGAGCATTCCCCTTTTGGGGAGTCTATCCTATTTACCACCCTGATCTCTTCTCCTTCCCTCTTCTTCCTGGTGTCCCCTTGGCTTCTGTCTGGCCTCTACACTGAGCCTTTGCAAGAGTTGCTTGCCTGGCCCACTTTAGGCCTTCCTCCAGGAAGCCCTCTGGATGTCTAGCTCCGAAGCCCTTTTTCAGGACCCAATGGTGTGCTCCACAGACTGGGTACTTTGTCCTGCTCAGACACTCCCTCCAGCTGGCCTAGTTTCATCCTCTAGGGAGAGGTGGAATATAATTCATACCCCACTCTCCAGTCTCCCCTGTCTTGGGGAGTCTGGCCACTTCCATGGGGAACAATCTTTTCACTGCTGAGACAGTGGGAGGCCACAGCTCTGTGTCCCCACTCTAGCTCCTCTCGGGGCCTTTTAAGGGGGCGGGAGGGTCATGGACTGTCTCAGGACCCAGAGTGCATTTTTATCTGGGTTTTTTCTACAGTTTCTTAGGGAGAGCTCAGCTAGGGTCATAGGCCAAGTTCACACTTAACAGCTACCAAATGCTTGATAAGTCAGGCATCTCTCCAGGCCTTGCTTTGCCCTTCTATAAAATGGACCCCAGATGTATCTCTCTAAGGTCATTAAATGAGATGCCACAAAGTAGCTGGGTCAGAGTAGGCACTTAAAATGGGAAGCAAGCTGCTGTCTACCATGTACCCAGCCTGTGTTGTCTATTTCTCAGAATTTCTCAATGAGATAGTCTCTGCTGGATCCTCCTATATGACCAGATGGTCCCTGGCCAGTCCCTACAGCCAAGGCCAGGCTTAGAGGTAGCAACTGCTCAGGGTCCCCTTGCTGTTTCTCCACAGGTCCAGAATGTTCACGGAGCTTTCAATGCTCTTGGGGGGGCAGACAGACTCACCTCTAACCGTGAGTATCCCAGCAGCCTTTTGTCCTATAAGTCCCTATATAGCAGGCAACTTGGGGACAAGGGTGGCTAGAGGGGCAAGATGCTTAGTGGGTAGGTGCTGTAAGCCCAGGTTGTGTGTGTCTCACACCATTCACCTCTCATGGCTGGCCTGTGAGGCAGGTGGAGAAGGGAAGAAAGTGGCCTGCTCCCAGGGATGGTCGATGGCAGCCTTGGCACATGTCTCAGCTCCATGATGCCAGCTGCTGTTACTAGTGTTAATCGCTGCCTTGCCATTGTTCTGTCATCACCCAGGATCCCACAGAGGTGGTGGCAGAGCCAGAATCCATTCTATGGAAACCAGCTCCATAGGTGGCAAGTTGGGAACCAGCTGGCCCCTCCCCTCCCTCTCCTCCTCCCTCCCCTCCTATAAATCATTGGTTCCTCCCAGAGTCCTTTTTAAGAGAGTGGGGCATCTTCAGTCAAAGTAGAAGAGTGTGAACCATGTATGTACATACCTGTTTCTATGCATACCCACATATGTGCATGTGCACACAAAAGACACACACACACACATACACAAAGGAGGCCTGTGCTGTGTGCTTAACACAGCCCAGGGAAACTGATGGCTACAGCAGACCACCCACTGAGCCCCAATCTGCCCTCATTCTCCCTCATCCCCTGCCTCAGGTTACCAGGCCCTGACTCCCTCCCTCCAGTCTTGGTTTCCACCCACATGGCTTTTCTCATAACTACCTAAGATACATTTATTCTCCCACCATCAGAATCCAAGCAAACAAAAACACCACCTGACCCCCAGCAAATCACTTCATTTCCATCGCTGATCAAAAGCCCCTTATTTCTCTATAGCACAGAAAGCAATTTCCCTTCTGACATATGTACTTGCTGTTAGTTCACAGCCACCATTTTTTAAATTTGTTTTTATTAAATTTTGTTGTATTTCATACAGAATATCTCAAACAATCTGAATCATCTTTATAGCCCCATCCCCACCCGCACCCTCCCATACCCCCACCCACTGGAACCCATTTACTCTGTCCTGGGTGTTAAGGCCACTGTGTCAAGTCAGTGTCCCCAGACATTCCCCAGTGCAAGTCCATCCACTTGCGGTTTAGTCAGATCCCTCTCATCTGTCTATCCAGACACCTATCATTTTCTTTCTTCTTTTTTTTTTTTTTTAACAGAGCATAGGGTGGGGCTTATTTACAAAGGAGTAGGTGCCCCCCTTTTACGAACACAGCCACCATTTTTATAGCAAACATCTATGACAGATAAATGTTTGGCCGTCCCGCAGCAGTTTCCACTTTCTTACCATGAGTGGTGCCTCTGCCCCCATAGAACCTTTGCTCTTCACTTTGCCCAGTTGTTCTGGGCCCTTCACAGGGCCACAGCATGCTGAGTAGACCCAGTACCTCCTCCTGTCATGCTGCTTTTAACAGAGGCCCATGAGGCTTTGCATATCCAGGTGACTATCCCCATGTACTTTCAGCTAGGATGGAGCCCTCAGCCGTCTGTCCTGGAAAAGGTTTAAACCAGGAAGGCCAGACATTGTGGGGCAGGTGGAGGATGTGGCCAGGAAACATCACCTGCTGTGGGGCTGATGACGAAAGCCATTGCAGGCTAGCTGGCGTGGAAGAACAAAACAGTAGGAGATGAGGCAACAGCCAGCCAGCAGAGTTGGTTTTTATTCTCTAGTTCCTAAGCTCTGTCCCCCACTGGGCCTCTGTCCTCATAGGTCCCTCTGTTCCCATGTCCTCACAGACGGTTACGTCATAGGCCCCAACTCAGAGGGGCCCTGACCTATTCTGTATTCAGTGTAACTCCATCCTACTAACAAGCCTACATTTCTTCCTGGCTTACACCACTCTCGGAACTGACCTTATTTCAGTTCTCTGGTGTTCTTGGTTGTTGGTCTGACTAGAACGCAAAGTTCCATGAACCTGGAGCCTCAATCTTACCCACTGATATATCCCCAGTGCACAGCAGGAGACAGAGAGGAGTGTGAAGAGCGTGTGGGCCTACCCTAGCTATGTCCAAACCACCAGTCTCCAGGAATAGCCAGCTAATTGGAGTCCCTGTGGATGGAATGCAGCATTGTGTCTCCAGTGGGCAAAGGCCTTAAAAATGGCCATTGCCATTCAGTTGTCAGTTTTATATGTGGAGAATAAGCTCAGGAAAATAGTGTTCACTGGGTCCCTGTTCATAGAGTGGAAATGAAGGACAAATTCCTGTTGGACCTAGGAGAAAGTTGAATGTATCGTAGGAACTTGCATCTCTCAGAATGTGGACAGTTGTTGGCCATGATGCCTCGTGGTCATGATGCATTTGGCAATCCAACACCAAATGCGTATTGATTGGGCACAGTGCAAAGTTCTAGAGATATGGAGGTGAATGAAAGAAACAGATTCTAGAGACCTTCTCATCTGTTTATGGTACCCAGTCCTGAGAAGAAGCCCCAGTGTGAGTCCATGAAGACATGATCTTATGCATGAGCATGCATCTGGCCCTTTATACCTGAGTGGAAATAGTAGCCAGTTTTCAGTGTATTGTGGACATAAGGATGGCTTTTGTTTTTCCTATGTGACTGTCTGTGTTTTACATAGATTCTAACAAAAATATTACAGTTGTGATTTTTGTTAAGGCATTTAGCCTTTAATTCATTCAAGTTTTACCCCTGGGTAATGGGAACTTGAGACATGTATTTCCTTGGGCTCCTGATTTAAGTACAGATGCTGAACCTCATCCCAACCCATCATGTGAGAATCTCTAGGGATAAGAAGCAGAAGCAGGATCTGCCCTCAACCCCAGGTAACCCTGGTGCTCAGAACTCTGAGAGCCATTGGGGGGAGGTGTTGGGGTCCCCTGGGCTTAGCTCAAAGGCTACAGACAGGGCTTTGCCTAAATCCCAAAAGATCAACTTGATTCCAGAAGTGCTTTCGTTTCCTGAGGAGACTGCAGATACAGGAAGAGGCTGGGAGTGAGTTTGTCTGGGCTGGAATGTTCTCTCCACACCCATCACTCTTACACATAAGTTTGAAAACAGAACTGACTTGGTAAGACCAGGGTCAGAACCCACAGGAATAATTTTTCATGTTATTTTAGTCCCATGGTTCCTGGCCCAAGGTTCTAGAGGATCAGTAGAGGTGGACCTTGGGCCTCTCTCTGCACCCAAAGACCACAGGATTCAGCCCTTTCCCGGGTAGGTTCTGGCAGTGCTGGGTCAGCCTTCTAGAGCCTTGAATTTGGATCTGGTTACCTCATGCTTATCAGTAGCTGATTCATCAGTTCATTCATGCCTTTGTCCAGTCATCCTTCATCCGTTCACTCATTCAGGAAGCATTTGCCACTGTCCGCTTGGTACCAGTCTCTGTTCAGAGGTTGGGGGCAGGAATGTGAGTGGGGTGCTGTCCCTGCCCTCAGCAGCCTCCCCCATCCAGGCCGGGACAGAGCAGAGTAAGAGGGTTATGTTGGAATGTTGTAGAGCTGAATGATCAGCCATTTGTTGAGAAAGAGAAAAGAAATGGATCCATCTTTTTTTGTTTGCACAGCAATGGGGAGTTGAAGCCAGGGCCTGTGTAAGCTAGGCACATGCTCTACCACTGAGCTGCAGCTCTAGCCCTTAGGGGTTAATCAGTTCTTTCAGGTTAGTGGGTTCTTGCTGTTTTTCTTCCTGAAACCCAGTTTGTTTCAAAACTATTTAAACAATACCCACCATGAAATGGGATCTTACTCAAATCTTGCCTTCCTCCGTGGAGATTAAAGCTGCTCAGTTTCTTGGAGATCTTTCTAGATAATCCTGTATGTTCATACATATTAAAGAGAATGTGTTCCCCAGCCCCTACTTCACAGAAGAATGCTGAAAACTCTGGTCTGTGACTTGACTCTTTACTGGAGAAGAGCTGGAAAATATCCCTTCCTGGTTCCCCTCTTTAATGGTTGCCCTGTTGATGGAAATCTGGATTGCCTCCAGAACTTTAGTATTATGTAGTGGAGAAATAGAGTTCCTAGTAAATGGAAATGCTCGGGTCCCAGCACTATGCGGGAGAAGAGGAGGAGGGGCCATTTGGTACGAACAAGGGAAAAACACCCTGCAGGGCCAGGATTTGGGTTGAGGGTTGGAATGACATGAAACAGCTGCCTGCTGGGCAGTACCCACCTCCCCGCTTCATCTTGCTGCGTAATTCCTACAGCCCTGGCCTCCCACGACTACATCTTAAAGATCGTGCCCACCGTGTATGAGGACAAGAGTGGCAAGCAGCGGTACTCCTACCAGTACACAGTGGCCAACAAGGTGAGCAGGTGGTGGCTGGTCTAGTGTGTGCAACTGTGCCCTCTGCTGGCAGAGAACAGAGGCGACAAGGGATAATGCCCCATGTATTCTGCTGAAAGGGGGTTGGGGCAGAGCAGGCCTACCATACTCATTCTCTAGGTAAAGATGAACTGTTCGGTTCTTCGTGGTGAATAGTGGCCCCAGTCCAGGGGACAAATTCTAACAAGGAGATGGGGTGTGATCTTTTTGATCACAGAAGACCTGCCCTGAAAATACCAGCTCTGGCGTCTTCTGGATCCTGGCACCTTCAAATTCGTATTGATCAGCACATGACAGATGCTCTGGATCATGGGACATAATCCCTTTATCCAAAACCATGAGGCCAGGGAATCACATGGGGATGGCTGTGGATTTTAACTGCCTTTGAATAACAAGCATGTCCCAGGACACCAACACTCCAGATCATAGAGATGATCAGGTCTCATGAGAAGTAGAGGGTGGTCAGAGCCAAAGAAATGGGACAACCCAGCAGTTAGTGACTTGGGCCTTTTCAGAAACGGCCCTGCAAATCAGATATAAAAGTGTGAAGCAGAAGGTGGAACTGGCTGTGCAGCCCAGTGGATGGTTTCCTTGTTTACCACCAGAACTGTCCTTTTCCTGCTGTTGCAGTGCTGCCCAAACCATTTCTAAGTGATGTACTGTTTAGCTCAATTAACTGTAATCATGGTTCTGGTGGGCAGTGGGGAGCACTGTCATGTATTGAACACCTATGGGCTGGATCCACCAAGCTCCCCTGCCCGTTACCATGACAGCTTTGATACTGGAGTATTTCATCCCTGTTTTACAGATTTGGTCATGAAGGAACTGAGAGATAGTCACAGAGCTGTCTGGTGGCTCTTGGGCCCCAGGGCCTGACCTCCTGATTGCTCTCCCACTGTCTTCCCACTTGGGTGCTGCTGTCTCAGTGCCATCAGTGCTCTGATCCACTTTAATTGACATTCCAACATAACTCTCTAAGGAGAGTCTTAGTTCTTTCATTCACTATTTCACAGAAGGTATCTTAGTCTCTTTTCTGTTGCTATAGCAAAATCCTAAGAGAAGGTAATGTATAAAGAATAGAAGTTCACAGGCCTGGAGACAAGGACATCCAAGAGAATGGCCCCAGCATCAGGGGAGCCTTCTCGCTACACCATAATACATCGGTAGGCATTACTTGGAGAGATGGCAAGCATGCCTGTTAAGGATGCTCTTCCTCATCTCACTAAAGCACTAATGCTGTCATTGGCACCCCCACCCTCATGACCTCATCTAACCTAATTACTTCCCAAAGGTCCTACCTCCTAATACCATTAATATGCAAACTTAGGGGTTCAATCCCTAGAACTACAAAATGAACCCAATAAATTTAGATGGAGCTCAATGGTAGAATATTGGCCTAGTATGCACAAGGCTCCAGGTTCAATCCCTGGTACTGTAACTAACAAACAAAACAACTTTGGGGGGCACATTGAAACCATACCAGCATCTCATTGTAGTTGTAGCCCCCTCCCCCTGTGCTGCCACAACTAACCAATGGGAGAAACAGATGTGACCTGAGCAGGAAGCAGGAGGGCTCTGAACCACACTGCTCCATTCCAGCTCAATCACCACCAACCAACACTGCCTATTTACTCGTTTGTAAGATGGCAGTGGAACGTCATAAGATTACTGTCAAATGAAGCAATGTTTTCAAAAATGCTCAGCCTGAGAAGGCTTAGGTAATTGGCACCTACTGCTGCTACTTTTTTACTTTTTCCTTCCAACCCTCAGCTCTGGGCTATGAACTAGACAGTCACCCTGTGCTCTCAGCTCTCCCTAGGGAGAGCTAAGCTGTCTTTGCTCCAGGCTCCTTCCCCTAAGACTTTGGCTAAGGGCTGGGTGGCTAAAACAGCTTGCTCAGCATTCCCTGTGGCTTTGGCCCCAGCCTATCCTGTGAACAGGAGTGACTGCCCAGTAAGCAGATTAGGGTTCAGCAGTGTCCCTGGGATCAGCCAGGCTGTTCTAGCCCATTACCGGAGAGTTGGGGATACCCCAGTTTCAGTCTCCATTTGTTGTAAACAAGGGAGACTAGCTTGGTGTTTTTCAATATCCTGAGGTACCCAAAGGAGAGATCCCATGGGTCATTGTCCCAGATCCGTAGGGTTAAGTTGGAAACCAAGCCCTGTGAGGTGGGGGACTAAGCCCAAGGATACGTGCTGCTTCAGCCCCTCAGCGGACATTCAGCTCGCTGTGTGCATTCTCAGGAGCTGTGGCAGGCTGGGAATTTTCTGTTCTCTGTGCTGGTCCTGCTCTGGGAACAAGCTCACACCCACAGAACCTCTGTTCTCATCATACTCACATATCAGGTAGGACCTTATCCGTCATGTACAGCTCAGAATGTCCCCTGCAGTGAGCCTTCCAGATTCCTTGTGGCAAACTGGCCATTCAGCTGCAGTCCCCTCAGCACTGGAGTCCCTCTATCCCCTGTGTTCATTGTTGCAGTGTTAGTGATGCTGTGCTGTCTGCCTCCTCCTCCAGCCCACCAAGCTATGACTCCTCTGGAGAAGGGGCTTCCCCCAGAACAGCAGAGGTCCTCAACAGAATAAATGGGTGGCCCAAGAGCTGCAGGAGGACATCCTCAAACTGAGCCCCAAACCTTTCTTCCTCGTACATCTCAACCTTCAGATGGGTGCTTCCATTCTGGCTCTGCTTCCAGGTTACATGAGCCTTTTTCCCCACAGCTGAAGGGACCCAAAATGTCCCTACTGTGCATCTGTCCAGACGCTAATGGCAGCCTCAGGAGAAGGGGTGAAGGGAGGCTGCCTGGAGGATTTCTGCAGTCCAGCCCTACCCACCTGAGGCCCCACATTGCTTCTAATTCTCACATCTCTTCCTCTCCTCCAGGAGTATGTTGCCTACAGCCACACAGGCCGCATCATCCCTGCCATCTGGTTCCGCTATGACCTCAGCCCCATCACGGTCAAGTACACAGAGAGAAGACAGCCGCTCTACAGGTTCATCACCACAGTAAGTGGCACAGGGCACAGGGCCAGCCATGTACCTGCTGTGGGCTCCCTTGCCTGGGCAGTCCTTACCTGTTCTGGTTAAAACCAGATGGGGCCTGGTAGGCCCCAGCTGAACATAGGAGGATTTGACTCCAGGCAGATGAGGAGTGTTACCAGGAATCCGTTGGTACCATTTCCCTAGATGATGTGTTTTGTGGGGTTTTTTGGCGCAGGGGGGCAGGGGGTGCGGCACTAAGCCTGGAGCAAATCTCTACCAGCTCCAGATGTTGCTGATTTTTTCTAATTTTTAAATTTTTATTGAAATTATTCTCAGCATGACTTATCTTTTAACTTCTTTTTTCATGTCTCTCAAGTGACAGCTATTCCTAGCAGCGGGCTTTTCCTTCCTTCCTGTTTACTTCTTTCTCTCTTCTTGCTTGTTTCTGCTTGTCTTTCTTCTGGGCTGCTTTAAGGTGTCAGTTTTATTTTTTGCTGATTATTTCTATCAAGTGTACAGTTTCTTGGCCTCTTTATCCTTGGGAGTCTCCGTGCCCTCCCTGCTCCAGCCAAGAGTCTCAGGAGATGTAGGATAAACCAGAGTCAGCAGAGGTAGAGGAGACAGGATGCTATCCCTGCCTCTCAGATTTGGAAACTGAGGCCTAAAGATACATGTCACTTTGGAAGGCCTTATGTCTGTCTTCAGGAGAATGCAGAGGTGAGATGTGGTCTTGCTGTGTAGCCCCCAGGTTGACCTTGAACTTGCAGGACTCTTCCTGCTTAATCTCCTGAGTGCTGGGATATGCCATCAGGCCTTGCATGGTGTTGTGCTTCTGTTATTTTTTGTTTTTTTTAATTTTTTGTGTATGACTGTTATGCCTACGTGTGTGTAAGTACACCTATGTCATACAGGGCCCACAGAGGACAGAAGAGGGCATCTAATACCCTGGAACTGGAGTTATGAATCACTATTGGTCTCCATGCGGGTGCTGAGATTCAAACCAGGGTCTTCTATAAGAACAGCCAGTGCTCTTACTCACTGAGCCATGGAGCCATCTCTCTAGCCCCCTTTTTTGGGTCTTTTTGAAACAGGGTCTCCCTGTAGTCCCAGCTGGCCTGGAGCTCACTATGTAGACCGGGTTGATCTTGTACTCAGAGATCTGCCTGCCTCTGCCTCCCTGAGTACAGAGATTAAAAGTATGTGCTGCCAAGCAGATTTTTTTTTTTTTTTTT